>NC_137615.1:19976837-19981837 GCF_963280865.1 Gymnoscopelus braueri
TCTATTCTATTCTATTCTATTCTATTCTGTTCTGTTCTAATAGCCTAAGTCTTTGTTGTTTTTAATGTAAAATGTAATAAAGCCTAATTAGCCATAACGCTTGTTTGGCCATATGACAGACCTTCATGCTTTGGTGTGGAGGACTGGCATTACTCTCAAGGCTTTACCTTTGTGTGATGCTTTAATATGAAAGTATGAAACAAACCATCCATTCCTTTCAAATAATAATCTCGGCGTCAGGCCCTTTGTTTTAGCACCGTGCCATTCAATAGCCTATTATGTATACAAACAGTTTCCAGCTAAAACGGTAAAGATTTAGCCTAGATTTATACGTTGGCCAAACATAGGGGGGCTATAACCGTCCGCAGCCGATTCCTAGCCTGGTCTTTCGCTGGGTTTCCTCGGTGGTCCCCCGTGTAGTTGCGATGTAGTTCTTATCAAAGACCTCCTGTCTTGTTGTGACAGCTCTGATATTGTTTATTGAGGTGGATGTCAGGTTTAATTAGCAATCGATATGGAAAGCGTTCGCCGAGACCACGTCTCTGACGTCAGAGTCGATTACCGTTTCTCATTGGTCTCAAATTCCCAAAGCCGAGGCTAATTATTGGAAGGTTCATGTGGATAAAGTACAGCTCATCCCTCCCTTCACATCATGTCCCCTCACGCTCGCCGGCCACACTCCTCGCTGCTGCATGCTTTTTAAATCCACATCCCCATCAGCCTCCAGACGTCGTTTCCTTTCGCCTGCTGGATGATGATGGACAGCAGGATACTGGACGCACCTCATGCCCAGTTCGGAGGCTCTCTCGGCGGGATGATGGGCTTTCCCTACCATCTGAGCCACCATCATGTTTACGAATTAGCCGGTCATCAACTTCAATCCGCGGCCGTTCCCTTCTCAATAGACGGATTACTCAATGGTTCCTGCACGGCTTCCGTGGTTAATTCGAACCCGCTCTTGTCCTCGGGCTGCGGTATGAATGGAGATAATCAGCACTATAAACTGACAGGTAAGCAGAAATAGATATAATAACGTTTCTCGTGGTTGGCGGTCGACCAGATCCAAAACAAAAGACGCTGAAACCATGTTGTGATGTCTTCATATAGCGTTTTAATTAAACGGGAATCCAAACCATAAAGAGGATAAAGATAATGCATTGCCTCCACTAAATTGTGATAGTCGAAAGCTGAAGATATGACACTCACACAACATTGATTGTTGTTATGATTATGACAGTCATAAATGATAAGCTTAACACTTATGTTACAACACGTGCACAACTCTTCTAAAATATAGCGTTCGGTTTAATAATGTATTATAGTGATAATTGCATTTAAAAAAGATAGAAACAACAACAACAACAAAATGACAGACTATGGCTATTTTCAATCTCAGAAATATTTGCTGGGATAAGAAATACCATTTAAATGTAAAAAATGTTCGGCATTTTATTTGTGTCTTTTATTTACATGCTCTCAATGTTTTATTCTCATGTCAGACTCGGGGGACCCAGACAAAGATAGCCCTGGTTGCAAGAGACGACGAACTCGCACAAATTTCACAGGTTGGCAGCTGGAAGAATTAGAGAAGGCTTTTAATGAGAGCCACTATCCCGACGTTTTCATGAGAGAGGCACTGGCTCTCCGTTTGGACTTGATAGAATCGAGGGTTCAGGTAAATAATAGTTTTCAATTTTGTTTTTGTATTTGTTATAACGTGTTAACGTGGCTATAATAAACAATGCAATGTTTTCTTGATTTATCTCATTTATGTTTCCCAAATAGTCAATATAATGTCAGTGGTTATTTAAGTCAGATGGTCCAGTTTTGGGCCATTGTGTGTATAGGCAAATAATTAATTAAAACAATTGTGAAAGACTTATTACACAGAAGTCTGACTGTCAATAGATGGGTTGAAAACAGAGTAGCCTAAGTTAGTGCTATTCTGTATAGATAAGGCACTCTGTAACCCTGTATTAAAAAGTGCCATATAAATAAAATAAATTTGTTTTATCAAACATTTATTTATGTGGGGAAAAATATGGTAGGTTTATCAACTTTTGTCTAATTCAAATAACTTTTTCAGAATTTTGGACTTCCCACTGCATGCTATAAAAGGAATGCTTGAATGGGAAAACATGAAAGAAACATAAATGCATAGTTTTGATGCGTTTTATTATTACACACGTCTACTTTATTCTGAAGATATCCCAGAGGGATATTTATTGATCTGAGGTTTTTGTTATTGCGTTTTAGGCCTTATGGTGTGGTAAAATGACATCTTCTTATAAACATGACTGCAACTTAATATGGAACCAACAACTAATTGTAGGGCTGTGAGCTTAAATAATATTTACCAGCTCATATAAACAGGCTACTCTTTGAACTAGGCCTACCCCAAAAACGTCTTATATTAAAAATAAACAACAATCAACTATAGGCCAAATTATGTTGTTGTTTAGAAGATCTAGCCTAGATGCTTGCTAACCATTCAAATTGCTACAGGAGGGTGTTGATTATTATTTTTATATTTTTTATGCGTGACATCATAAGCTTATTGTTTGCATCTGCTCTGACTGTATAGGTATGGTTTCAAAATCGGAGAGCCAAGTGGAGAAAAAAAGAGAACACAAAGAAGGGTCCTGGCCGACCGGCGCACAACTCTCACCCCACGACCTGCAGCGGGGAGCCGATGGACGCGGAGGAGATCGCCAGGAGAGAGCTGGACAGAGTGGAGAAGAAGAAGAGAAAACAGGAGCGAAGGCTGTTGAGGTCGCAGAACAAACTTCTTCACGGGGACTTATTTCACACCCCGGGATCAGACAGTGACAGCGGCGTGTCACACGTGACGGACAGTGAGCACGCGGGCCTCCATTTTGACCCCCCTCCTCCCGGCAGAAACCAAATGCAATCGAGCTGCGACCAAACACCTCATCATAATAGTAATACAGCCCAGAACCAAAGACACTTGAACCTTCAAGATGCTGGCGGATCCGAGCTGGACTCGTCCGACAGCAGCAGTCAACAGCAGAGCCTAATATGTGCCAATAATAACAGAGCCTCCAACCTTCAAAAACTAAACCCCTTTAGCGTTGAGAGCCTCCTGTCGGACTCCAGGCCGAGGCGCAAAACACACGTCGATGGATTCTCTGCCTTACCCTCGTCGCGGCCTTTGATCGGGAAAGGACACTTCTTGCTCTACCCTATCACCCATCAGCCGCTGGGATTCATTGTTCCTCAGACGGCTTTGAAGACAGCTGCGCCAGACTCCTCTGACAGCAGCCCTGAGAACTCAGCGCAACGAAGTCCATCCGGTGACCACCGCGGTATCTCAGTGACCACAGGATGTAAGAATAACACGAACTCCTCCGATGATACCACACACAATGATGCGTTATCAATCATGGGGCAGGTGGTGGTGTCGGAGAAAAAGACAGCAGGTGCACCACCACCACCACAGAGCTTGAGCCCAGACCGGGGAAGCGTTCCCACTATGAGTCAGACTTCAGCTAGTTGCAGTGACACGTGCTTTGCAGACGATGACAGTCCAGAACCTCCTAGACTCACCGCCGATTCCAAATCCTTTCAATCAGAGAGGAAAGAACTTTTAGAGAAAGACTACTCCAAGTCTGTAACGACAAACAACAGTCCACCAGAGACAAAGACAGACTCTAAAGATGTCGATATGGAATAAATCCTTGGGTAAACCAGAAGGTAGCAGGATAGGTGGGCATAGGGACATCTGGGCACCTCGATGTGAAATTGGCTATTTTGTCCAAAATGTTAAAAATATATATATATATTTGAATAATGGTCTTAAGGAAAGTAAAGTGATGCATAGAACATGCTTAAACATTCGACAATTAAGGTCTAATATTTCTACAATTGATACAAAACCTGTAGGCCTATATCCAGTCATTTTGGGGCATAAACAAGAAGTTGAAGGATACAAGTCTGATAATGATGTGCCGTGCATGTTCACATCATGTAGGCCTATACTTTACATTACTTAAGACCATTTTTTTTTTTTTTTTTTTTTTTTTTTTACATTTTGGACAAAATAGCCATTTTACTTCGAGGTGCCCAGATGTCCGTAGTGCCCACCTATCCTGTATCCAACCATAAACATATTGATATAGCGTCTATAAAGTGACACCATTCATTAGGCCAAAGCTAAGCATAAACTACCATCTTTGCATCTAATCTCTAGTTTTTTCGACTGATATTTTGGATTATATGGTATGCTAGCCTAGAGATCTCTCTCTCCCTTTCTCTCTCACTCACTCTCTCTTTCTTTCTCTCTGACTCTGCCTGCGTGCGTGTGTGCGTGCGTGCGTGTCGCGAGCGCAGGTCTGATATACCCTGCTGTGATGAACTGTAAAAAAAAAAAGACATCAGATTCAGAACCACAAAAATCCTCAAAAGCTGTAAAAAAGGTATTATACTATTTATATATGTAAGGTTTTCGTAAATAAATCTATTGTATACAAGAACCCAAACCGTGTGAGACCTTAAATAGCACATACAGTAGCACACAGTTAGGAAGGGCTTTCTCAAGAAATCTCATGTTGTACTTTGTATATTGCCTTAACAAATTTATTCATCTATAAGCCCCACTGAAATGAGGTTACGAGCCTGAGGCGAAAGGACCCGCTCGACTCCTGCAGAGTTTTGATATGAAAGTAATTATTTTCCCGGTGGCTACTGCAGGGATTCAGTTTATTTTAGCTCAAAGGGTTATAATACATTACCGATTTCTAGTGATATGAAATCACATAAACTTCCAAGAATAATAGAATTAGCATGAAAGGCTGGGGTGTCAAATTGAAATAGGAAAATAATAGCCCCGGCAGCTGGGAGTGTGTTTGTGCATATTATTGGATAGGAGATGGGAATTCGTGGGGCGGAATTTTCATGAGCTTTTCACTTTGTCAGGGCCCTTGTAGCCCGGCTATATTAAGATAGATGTTCGATGATATCCCTCATTGTTCTGTCGCTTA
>NC_137615.1:19984337-20041837 GCF_963280865.1 Gymnoscopelus braueri
TCATTCTTATCTATCCTGTGCAAACCTGGCATATAGGCCTATAATTAACATAGGCATGTGCATTGAGTGTTGGCTGATCCTTCAAAAATAATTTTAATTATCTACAAGCATTTTTGTGCAAAAAAAAGTCCCTGTAATGAAAATAAATCTTACTTAAACATGCACACACACCTGACCTGTGCACAGCAATTGTGTTGAATAACTCATCCAATGGCACTTTGTGTGTGTGTGTGTGTGTGTGTGTGTGTGTGTGTGTGTGTGTGTGTGTGTGTGTGTGTGTGTGTGTGTGTGTGTGTGTGTGTGTGTGTGTGTGTATGTATATATATATATACAAATTTATGATCACATTTGACCAAAGATACACAGTAAAATCCTCAGTGGTATTTTCTGTGTACAGATAACCATACAGATAACTAAATGGAGCCATAAGGGTCCCATTCAAAACCTATAGCCTTTGTTTCCTTTTCTTGAAATATTTACATTTTGTTGTATCCAACAGCAATTATTCTAATCAGAAGTCAGGCCATTTTTTTCCATAATGTTTTTAGCTCATGCTTCTGTGTGAGAATGATGTCAGTCACCTGTCAATCTAATGGTGCTTCAACACAACAAAATAAACTTGGGTAATATTAGTTCATTATTAATACAATAAATAAAATAAAAGCCTTGTTTTTAATTGTCAATATTGAGAGCTGGGGACAAATAATCTGTAAAATGGTCAATGTTAAGACTTTAGACATCAGACTTTATTATCCCCTTGGGAAATTCCTTTCCACAGCACATATTGTAACAGACAACATTTCATACAGCACTCACATCTGAAGGTTGGGTGCTGCTGAAGTCTTCTGGAGTGTGCATGACAAAAGTTGATAGCATTCTTACCAAAGTGAAATATAATTTCACTCCAAAGCACTGTTAAAAAATAAACAGTAAGGAGGTACCAGCAGTGTAATGATGACTGACTGGGAATTTAGGATAAAACAAGGCTGGAAACATGAAGTATATGTCATAACAAAACGTTTCTGTCACATAAAACATAATAACTACAGTTGTATACAGCAACAAAAATATATCGTGAAAAATGAGTTACAGATGGAGAATAGAATTGTGATTAATTTTACAGTGACATGCTACACTGTATGCCAGGGGTCATTCTGTCATTCTGGAACTATTTGTATAAGGAAATGAATCTGAATCTGACCCATATATAGAAATGTAATAGATTATGACATCATGCTTTATTTTTTATTTTTAAAGATTTGTCCATCCGGTATGAGGTAATATTGAAACCTAAATGCTGTTCTGTCCAATAAATATAGCAAGGGCAGAAAGAGATTAGAAAGGGGTTATGTGAAAGTGGAAGTGTGCAGTGAAAGTTTGTGAAACCTTTCCTGACAGAATGACACCATGAGAACAATAATCTCATGTATTAATTTGACTGAGTTCTTAAAATAAAATGTTTGACATGCCGACATTTCAGCCATTGCCAATGGAGGAGGAGCTGAACACAACAGAAACAGCATAAATATGCTGTATGTTACATTGATCTAAAATAGCTTTGGTCATGCGTTGCTTAAAGGCTTCTAAAATCACTTATAAATACCCATGAATATCAGTCTAATTTAACAGTGTACTTGCGTTTTCAACAGAGCAAAGGTCTTGAGTTAGACATACTATACAGTTCTGTATTTTATTTGTCTTTCTCTTATCTTGATATGTGTACATCTTCACATTATGGTCTCATTGTCTTGAAATAGCTCTGGGGCATGCTAAGAAATGAGAGACTCTCCCCTCTTCCCAACATGCCCACTTTCATCCCTGTATGATGGTGTGAGAGGTTAGAGGACCCATTTAAAGATGGCCACACCTGTTGTTATCTGTCTGACCTCATTATCTAAAATGACCGCTATTGTCCTTGTAATTATCTCTGCTTATGAATCACAGCATGAATACAATGTCTGAGAAAGAAGATTATCTGTAGAAAAAAACGGTCTTGGTAGATCCAAGATAAGAGGGCCTACTGAGCTAAATATAGAACATTTCACACTTTAAATCATTATGTATGATGATATTTCTTGGAGCTTAAAGAATATGATAACGCACTCATGTGCCTCTACATTTGGAGCATCATCAGAATTTAAAAGGCACTTAAAATGGTCAACATAAAGAAACAACAGCAAAGAAAGTGACATCTTTCAGAAGTAGTAGTATAAGGTATACAGAGAAATCTAATTTGTGCAACAAAATCAATCATAAATACTTAATGACCACAATGACCAAAATGCACAATATGAAAGTTAATGATGGGTAGTTGCCTTGTGTACTATTGTAGTATGTGCTTTTTTTATATCATAGTTTTACAGATATATTATATTTATTTATATTTACAGTCAGTATACCAAGGATAAATATTTAACATTTTTGCATTAGTCATTTTGGGATACATCAAAATAATAATTATAAGCAGAAAAGTAATGAACTGACTTGACCAGTGACCTGCAGAAATACAGGCGGCTGGATGACTAGTGGTACTAGCTGTAGACTTGAAGAGATGGCCATCAGGACAGTAAGGGTACATACAAGCAAACTGACATGTATTTCCAAGAGCTCATTCAGCTACAGAATATTTATCATGTACAATGCTACGCTCAGCCCAACTGCTTGGTGAAGAAGTCAATGGCACAAAGCCCAAAAGATGCCGGGAGTCACCCCAATGTCCATGAACACCAGAGCGAGACAAAAGTTTCTTAAAGGAACAGTTCACCTACAAATTGCAATTACAAGTAACATTTTGTTTGCTGATAAAACTTCATAACAGCTTTCTCCAAAACAACAACAACAAACAATGGTGGCGACCATGCAGTTCTGAGAGTAAAACATTATAATGCTTGCAGCATTATAAAAACAATTCTGAAGCTAAATGCATTCATGCTCTGCTCAAGGAGAACACACAATCTCCCCCACATATTCACACTCCTATGCAGAAATATATACATACATCACACAAACAGCTCTGCGTGGCCTGGGTGTACGCAATACGCATGCATGCAACATTTTTTAAAACAATGGCTGCAATCCCAATGTGATTGTTTGACTTGAGAAGACTTTGATTGTGCTGCACAAGCTATGGTCATTTTTGCCCTTTTTGGAACTCTAATAACTATTCAACATTGACTGGAGAAAGCTGATATAACGTTTGGCTGGCAATATTATGTTGTGAAATTGTATCTGTGTTTCAACTGACATGTGAGTAGATAACAGCAGGATAAACTATTGCATACTGAGAAAGCTCAAGACTCTTTTACAGTCCCTAAACAGCTGCTTGGTTCTAAACACAGTGGACAAGTTGCTTGTTTCAAAAAGTATACTGACCATTAGCTTCCATATGACCAATAATGATGCAACAATTCAGCAGCACCTTGATTTCCTTAATAGATCAGTCAGAACCCACCACTAAGTTCAACTGGAAAAAGCCCAGCAATTGAAGGGAGTCCAGGATTTTGCCAACTTGAATCTCATAGAAGGTGCACATATAGGGTGACCCAAAGTTTTGCATCAATTGAATTGAATTTCAGGTCTCTGAACTTGAAACAGGGGCGGTCAAACGTTTGCTTCTCGGTAGGAGGCAACCTGTTAAAAAGTGATTCAGACCTTTGATTACACCGTGAAAGATATAACAGCCATTACATTGAAGGTGTTTAAGTAATCGCTGATAACAATGCAGTAGACATCAGCAAACCGAGAGGAAACGATAAAACAACTCAGATACTTTACTTTCAGCATCCATTTTAACACCAGCTAACATGTTTTTCTCTATAGTTTACACAGTGAGTGTTTACCCACAGTATTGTGGGTAATTGCAAAAACCTTACCCTTATTATTTTGAACTAGAATGCATCAGAATTAAAACATGACCTCGAAATTAACAGTAACTCCCTTATGGTCATTTGTGGTTATTAATTATCTACATATTTTCTCTCCTTTATTGACTATGATCTTGTGAAAAGTGATTCATTATTATTTTTCATTACTTTCATGACTTAGTCCTATGGGTACAGTATATGGGTATATGAATTCCCCTGGGACTAAATCAGTCTTTGTGGTTTACATTATAACATTGTCGCTTCCCAAATTCCAAAAATATTTTTGACGGAACCACATTTTAATGGTTAGGTGACCAATAAAATTAAGTCTAAGTCAAAGGGCTTGATGAATCCATTGCTACTATTAAGCAATATTATTATTTAGATGCACTAATCTGTATTCCTTTAATACCTGGGATATTAAAGGTTGCTATTTATGAGTTAATGGTACATGTCATATTCTATTATAACATGCTATTCAAGTTATAATAGCTGGAATGGTCTTAAAGTTGTGTTTTGGAGGTACAACGTTGTTTAATGAAGTTAATAGGGAATAGCAAGGAGATGAAGTTTCCTATAAAAGGTCCACATATAGCTTATCATGAATATGATTGTACAGGAACTTGTACAGTATCTAGAAGACTGTACAAGCTTTATGTAAACACTCTGAATAACAGCTGGGATGTGCCAATATTATGTGGAATTATCTGGAATACTTACATGGTTATTGAGCCATAGCTAAACACTTTTTGTCCGTTGATTTTCATAATCAGTGCAAGCTGCATGCATGTAAACACTCACAACAGGACAACTATGTTCATATATATACAGTATAAACGTATAGGCATTGAGGACTTACCACTTGGTGGACATTTATATGTAAGACAAGTACTTTGTTTTATGACTTCCCAGGGAATCCATGTCCAAGGGGTTAATGAAGCATGAAGTGTGAAAACTTCCTGAGATGGTACGAGTTAGTGTTTTCAGATGTTCCGGCAACACAGTCCACATTTATTTTAGTGTGTCAGTTCTTTATACAGGAGATTTCTTAAATCGGTCAAACATGCCCCATAGGCCAGCTGCTACCACTGCTCACAAGTGGGCCTAATGTCTTAGGTTTTTGTTCCAAAGTGTACATACAGTATAGGCATAGCTCCAGAGTAAAAGCCTTTAAATTAGAAACGCTTGCCCACCCCCCTCCCCGAGAAATGTCATAGACAAGAGTGAAACTACACAATATTTATTTATGAGAATATGATTACTAAGTCACTATAGCTGTCATCATGAACGTGAGAAAGAGAGGGATCAATATAGAATCGATATCCTACAATAAATGTGCAAAATCTCTGTGTGCATGTGTGTGCCTGCGTGTCTGTAGTTCACATATCTTGAGAAACGTCCGTCCGTCCGATATCAAACCTTTCCCCGTCTAAACCAAATCTCTTTGCCACAAATAGATGATCTACAAGCTTGCATATCTGCTATTTTTGGCGGATGTTCCACCCAGAATTGGGATGCTGGCTTGCTGGGGTTCATGTGGTTAGACAGGTCTAGTAGACAGAAATGTATACAAAAGGGAAGCTCTCACTGCAGTTGATATGAAACACTGAATAGATGATCATTTGTATGAAAGACTCTATTGATAAAATCCCATTATACATCACAAAGCTTTTGTACACCCCTTTCACTTTCATCCTAAATTAAAGAGTCCACTGGTATAAGAGGTGAGGTGTTTTAATCCAAAGGATGTAGTTAACACACAGCCAATTAGTTACCATTTCCGCCCTTATGATGCAGTCATCTTTTTTCATTATGGAGATGTAATACATCTCCTTCCAATGGAAGAATATTAAAAATATCAGTACACACAGTACATGTATAATAATAATAATAATGATGATGATCCTAATGATGACGATGATGATGAGGTGGATTGCTCCTTCTTCACTCACTATTGACAGTTTAACAATATCATAATATGATAATAATGTCAATGTAAAAATGTAAATTTGTCGGTTGTATGTTGGTAATTTATGATTCTAAACCTTCAGTAAGCTGGCCATTATGGATCTGCCTAAAGGATGCAATACTAAGAGACACTTTTGCTTGCAATTAAAAATGGTAGCTGTGAAGGCGCTGACATGTCATCCAAGACAAGTCTTTAAGACCTAGCTTTTTCCTTTAGTCATTAAAGTGGTATTGCAAATTTAGCACATCAAGGCCAAGACCTCAGATCTCACTATTACATGCACACATTATTTAATCCTTGGGCTCCCTGGTAGTAGTGACATGTACAACTCCTGTCATTAACGTGGCTGTAAGCTCAGGGACGGACCAGACTCAGAGATCCACACAAGGTGAAGTTTTTCATTTAATGGCCAGGGGAATTGGGGACTAACTGGGCCTGAAACGTAACTATCAAAGCGTCCTGTACGGCCACATGTTGTGGCTCTGTGGTCCAATCAATCACATTAGTGCACAGGGAGCAGGGAGATCTGACAGCCTGGAAACATTTCAATACTGACACAGGCTGTCTAAGAGCTCCAGGCACACTTCTGGAAATAAAAATGCCTTGTATCAGTCTTCTAAATGGGTGTGATTAGTCATAAAGGATCTTATTGTGAAAAGGCTGGAAGCGAATTAGAGGTGATAGTGGGACAGAATCAATTCTGTTTACCTCTTGGAGGTGTGAGCATATCCATCAGCAGTACTGGAGAGGACTGTGGATCGCTCCTTCCTCACTCATTATTGACAGCTTAAGGAGAACCTGAGGATGGAACATTTTAAGACATAACACTCATTTCTTGACTATCGACGAGTATCCAAAGCTTTCACATTGTGTGATTAAGGAAGAGAAGAAATAATTAGAGCATTCAGCATTTTAAACCAGATATCCTATATTAAAATTGGCTACTTGGAGGGCCGGAGGGCGGGTGGATGGACCTCTGACGTCACTCTGACTTAGCCATAACCATATAAGGAGTTCACAATGCAGCAACGCCCAAATATGGAGTGTGTTGTCTAACCTCAATGTGTCGTCATGGCATTAGCCGAAAACAAATTAATCAGCTCCATATAAGGGCACGAAAGGGGGCATGCCCATATATGGGCATATATGATGACATCAGATCTCCATACATGGGCATAAAAGGGACATGGACTGACAGACACAGAAATTCGGATGTGTTCTTCTTTAATATTTTGTAAATGGTATGAAACTAATACTGCTAAAAGAAAGAAACCATAAAATATGATGGCAACATGGATACTTCTGAATAGAATCAAACGTCTTATACTGTAGCTGGTGTTTTTCTCTGGCGACCAGGCTGTTGCATGTCAACAGAAACCGTTCCAAAGCCTTCCACTGATGATGATGATGAGTGTTTAGGACCACCGACAAATGGGGGAATTCGTTTGGAATTTGAAGTTAGAACGCTCAATTCAACTTTTGAAATTTCTGCACCCTGAATTTGTGAAAGTACACAGCATGACCATTAAGATAGGATACTGTGGATGTTCTTGCGCCTGAAGCACTCGATGCTGCTGAGCAGTCTACTGTCACCTCACTGGGTATCAACCTCACGATCAACCATATGGGAAAATACAACACACAGTTAGTTTGGCAGGATGAGAAGGAGGAGACCAGAATTATAGGGTTTTGCTGGGGTTGAGAACGGTTAAATGGGGTGACACATCTGAAGAAGAAGCTGTAGGGTTGATGGGTGGTCTTGGTTTTAATGGACTGCTATCATATCCCAGAGGTGCGTTTCCGTGGCAGATGGTTGGCTGTGTGGGCAGAGTTGGTTGCAATGCATCACGCCCTTTTTTCTTTGCACCGGTGAATGCAGGTTACTGGAGGACAGTTTAAAGCCAACAACCTACCCAGCAGTGCACACTCCCATCCCCTCTATGATGAGCTAGCGAAGATGAGGAGCACGTTCACCCACAGATCCATCCCCCTCGATACGCCACAAAGTGCTTTGACCATTCCTTTGTGCCAGTAGCCAGGACTGATGACTTCTGTCTCCTGCATGGATTCTGGCACACCTGATCATGGAATAGGATATACTTTGCTAAAATTTTACAGATGCCTTTTAAGGATATTGTAAATGTTGAGACTGTATTTATATTCACTCATCGACTGTTGACATATTGTACTGTACATATATTCATCCAGATACTCACTGCCGAAGGTCTGTTGACAGTTCGTATTCATTCTCATATTCACTGTACACATATCCATTCTTATATTCATTGCTTATAGTCTGTATTCATTCAAATATAGTATATAATCATTCAAATACTAAGTGTTCACAGATTGTTAATAGGCTGTGTATACATATCCACCGTATACTCATTGTGGGTAGACTGTATATATTAATTCATATATTGACTATAGCGATAGAAGTACAGTATAGTGATCGATAGATATTAATAAATAAATTGATTGTACATTTATATACAATGATAGACTGAACATATGTTCACTAATTCACTCATTCAGAGATCTAGTGCAGATATCTAAGGCTTTATAATTATAATAAGTATTATTATTACATTTATTGTTATTATAATTGTATTCTTATCTCTTATCTGTACCTCTCCTGTGTTTCACTGTTACTGCTGTTGCTGCTATAACACCTGAATTTCCCTCTCCCATCTGATCTGATCTGATCTGATCTGATCCGATCTTAGCTTAACTTATCTTATCTTAACACAGTGGTAGCCTCGCGTAGCCAGGCAGATTCGTCTGGTCCCAGGCTAACACAGTGGAGCTTGCCCTTGGAACAGGAGGAGGTGAAACAATAACAGACTATAATGGTGGATGTGAGGATGCTTATTAATTATTGATCCAAGGAGACTCAAGTATACAGGAATTGGTTGTTAAATATTGAGCTTCTTCACTTCCAACAGAAGTAATAAGTTCTGGGGGCTTCTTGATTATGTACTGTAGGAGATGTAGTTTTCTCAGCAGACACAGGCTCAACCAACTGTTTCTGACCCCTTAGTTTAAAGGGAATCTCTTCAATTCCATTATATATATCAGCACCAGAACCCCAAATCTCTGCCCCAGCTCACTGTTTTTGTTTCGAAGCACAGTTGTGCATGGATGCAGCTGTAGGGGGCAGAGAAGGGTGTGAGTTTAGGAGATTGAACTAACAGGCACATTGGAGTTCTGGGAGAGCAATAACAAAATCAAGGACAGTCCCTTTAAAGGTTCTATGACATTCATTTTCCCTTTTTTTATTTTCAATGTTTTATTTGGGGTTTTATGACCTCAATTACACCCAAAAAACCTGAACTTAGAACATTCAGTGGATTTTCTGTGGTCTGGGGTTTTCTGAATAATTAGGCTGAAAAGTAATCTGAGCTTGGCCCTTCGACAGTGAGGTCACAGTCGATTAATCCCGCCCACTCTCCTCCTCGCCCCTCCCCTCCCCTATCCTTTCCTTTGGGGGGGGGCGGAGAAGAGGCGATGATTGACAGGCAAAATCCCTCACCAGCGACACCCGCAGGCAAAGATTTCTTTTTTCATTGCAGTTGAAAAGGCTTTAGAAATGTGAGAGAAAAACACCTGCCATGGATCACTGGAATGGAATTTTCACTTCACAAACTTTTTGTACACTTTTGAAGGACCAGGACAAAGACTTTGAATGTGGTGTAAAAGTGAATGTCATTAAACCTTTAAAGACTGGTAAGGGAAATGAGCAGCCTCCTACACCCAATAAGAAGCCTGTTGAATTTCAGCGAGAAGCACCACACTGATAAAAAAATATATTTTTGGGGGGGATGTCTTGACTCTTGTTGACAGGTCAAACAGAAATAAGCGTAGCCTACTCCAGCAACCTCAGGATACATTGAGAATACATCAGCTGAGATGCTTTGTTTCATTCCTGCATTAGACGGTATATGATGCACAGACATTTCACATTTACCCAAAGAATTCCTTGCTATTACCCACTTGAATGTTATTATGATTTTTAATTAATTTAATATTTTTTACTAATTAATTGTTTTTTTGTTACTTATTGACAGCTAGTACATATTAGCTATAAGAGCTACATAGCTAGCTAAACTGAGTGCCTGTGGACACTGTGAGACATAGAGTCGGGTGGGGGAGGGGAGACATAAAAAAACACAGAATAATGGTGATGTTGCACGCAGCTGAACTGAGCAGCAGATACAAGGTGTCGAACAACCCCACTGAGTATGATACATTATGCATAGATCAGCTGAAGACTGCTAGCAATAAACCTGGAGATTAACCAGTCAGTGCAAACACATGTACACATACACAGTAGAATCCTCAGTGTTCATTTATCTAGACAGTGTACAAATGTAACCTAACGCATTAAACAAAGGGTTAGGTAGATGTGTCACAGGCTACAATGTGGTTTAATCTGTTATATACGTAACAAACACCCTATAAGCAATTTACAGTTGGGTAAGTAAAGGAAACCTGACAGGCTAGTATAGGCCCCATTTACAACTCCCCCTAGACGAAAACTACTTGAGATTTGTGTGCAAGTGAGTCCTTGTTGTGACACTGTATATTGTGTTGTAAATGTGTCTTAACCCTGTCATAAAAAGTTGTGTGACTTATGAACTGTCTCTGTTTTCATAGATGAAAAATGTTTACATTGGTCAAGGCCGTCTTGAAGGATCTTACATATCAGAGAGTACTGCCATCAAGGGAAATTCAAAATTGGATTATAAAAGAGTGCAGCAGTCTACAATAATTTGGTGAAAGAGCAATTTGAGATTCTGAAGGTCTCAGTGGAGGAGCTGAATTGGGCAGGATAGAAAATCTAACTGCTTTACACCACAGTATATATATTCTTATTCTTTTTCTTCTTCTGCTTCTTGTTCTACGTATTCTTGTCTCCAGCAGGCTGGACAGCCGAAGGCCGGAGACTATCTTTTCACTCCTGTCCGTCCGTCCGTGTGTCCATCCGTCTGTATGTATGTGAGCAGCTAATCTCTCACTATACGTAACACAAAATGTTTGTGTGTGGGTGTGTGTGTAAATATATATGTGTATAATGTATATATGTTACAGGGAAATTGGAGAACCAGAGAAATTGGAGAAGGCGCGCTCGTTTTTACCACCCACTCAGGCAATTCTGTAGAACCAACACTAGAGGGAGCCACGAATGCAAGCCACGAGCCAGGCTTCCCAACTAAAGTGCACAAACATATATGGCCGCGACCACACACGCACGCGCGCACGCGACCACACACGCACGTGACCACACACGCACACGCTCATGCTTTCAATTAGGTTTATTGAAAGCATGACTGTTAAGATACTTTTATTGTGTTCTGGCTTTTAACATTTCACACACACACACACACACACACACACACACACACACACACACACACACACACACACACACACACACACACACACACACACACACACACACACACACACACACACACACACACACACACACATACACACACGGATAGTGATCCATGAAAAGATAAATTCTGTCCCTATCGGTTTGATTGATTGATTGATTGATTGATGTACTTTATTTAGTAAGACATGAGAACAACAGTACATGGAAGTACAAATTCACAATACAAGAATTCACACAATACAACACAAAACACAATACAACTCGGACGGCGCTGATTCGACTAGCAGACCTTCGGCTGGTCGGCGCGGGCACTCGCGCCTGGAGGCGCGCCTCCTCGGCCTCAAGCTCTGCTGAGTCGGCGCGACTCCGCCATGGACAATAACTATTATCACGTGTGCGTGTGAACGCGTGTTCAGCGTTGCTTCCTGGTTGCTAAGTGGGGGGGAACAACAAAAGCCAGGTCCGCGTCGCATCAAAGCCCCGCCTCGCGGCGCCGTCTCCTCTTCCTCATCACGCCGCCTCGCATCAAAGCCCCGCCTCGCGGCGCCGCGTCCTCCTTCTCCTCCTCCTTCTCCTCCTCCTCCTCCTCCTCCTCCTCCTCGCGAGACTCGCGTAATAAACCCTGTCTTGAAAAGCCCCGCCTCGCCCCGAAGCCCCGCACCTAAAAACGAGCGCGCCTTCTCCAATTTCCCTGGTTCTCCAATTTCCCTGTGACATATACACACACATTATATGTACTGTATAATACTAGTAGAGAAGGCCTTGCTAGCTCAGTTCACTCATGTGCCAGTCTGCCAGATCCAATCCGATTTAGCAACAATATGCTACACACCATAGCCCTGTGGCTAACCATTTTGCCGAAACCCATCATTCCAAAACAAGCCATAGAAGATGTCTCACAGAACAATAGGTGTCTTGTAGAACAATCCCATCATTGTCGGAATTGGAAATGCACGATTCCTTTCCTATTTTCCTATTTTTCTGTCCTTGAAAAAGAAAATCAGAGCTCAGTAGTAATCAAACAAAATCAATAGCACCCTTTATCTGCATTCATGTGTAATAATGTTTTGTTTTTCCTCAGCTAACAACACAAACGACAAGCCAAAGCATAAAGCAAAGCGGACACATACAGGTTGATCTCTCTGTCAGCACTGTACACCTGTAGCTGCTGAATCATTGTTGTCTACAACAAATGCGGCTGGGAAGCGCAGCATCAGCAAAGGGAAGGAAATGTAAATCATATAGCAGGGAAGAGAGTATTGTTGGAAATTCATTCTGCTAACAAAAAGGCAAGATGACCTATTTTCAACAGCATGCAAGCTTTCAAGCCACATTATACCTCAGAGGACCCAATTCTTCTGCAGAGGAAGGTGACCTTGTCCTTTATAGAGGGCAGTAAATGACCCTCTCTGTGCAGGAGATGACTCACAGAACATTTTCTTTGGAGGTGGCAGATATTTCGAAAATCCCAACTGTGGATCAGCAATTGAAGCAGCTTTCAGTAATGCATCCGTAGAACTGGACCTGGCTCTGACGTAAGAGTTTGTCACAGGAAGAATATACATTATTTTGTCTGGCTTTCTAAAGCCTATATTAAATTAGGTGTTGTATAAATTAGGCTTAAGACTGAATATTTTTTAAATCTTTAAATCTTAATAGAAAATAGATTTTTTAAAATCAGGACATACATAGACATATTGTATTGACATATTGTAAGTACATTGAATGTAGGAAACTGTGTGTGCTAAAAGGAGAGCATGCATGGATATCCCACCATGTGGAAATAGCAGTGGTTAACAAGACTAAAGACCCTATTTAGATGATCTATGGCGCAGGGTCATGCAGGTCGCTATTGCATCGGGGTTGTGTCCATCTTCAATTAAAATATTGAAATAGCAGGGAAATACTACGATGTGCTTTGCTAGACTTTAGACCAAGCCAGAGCAAGTCTAAAGTGGATTGCCTTTTGACTTAGAAGATAGCATTGCGCCAGATCACACCAAATTTTAGACCAATTACAACTGCGTTGGTTGGAGAATGCAATGATAATTGCGCTGCGCCTACTACTACCTTGTGCCATCTTGCGCCAGGTAGAAGATAGAGCCCTACGAGTCTAAAACAGTGGTTCTCAAAGTGGGGTCCAGGGTTCCCCAGGGGTCCTTGAGATGGTTCCAGGGGGTCCTCAGCAAAATGAGGAACAGTATTATTTCACAGGCACAAAGATAGCCCTTTGAGAGAATGTAGAAGAACGAGAGGTTTGTTCCACTGCCGATCCGACTGATATGGCCATGTATGGACATCTCTGAGGCAACGGCTGTCGTCTTATTCGTGTCCACTCATGCGAATGAAAATGTGATGCATATCGTGTAGGAGCACTAAGTATTGCGCAATAAGTATTGCACAATAGTGTAGTTATATAGGGGTATTATTGCGCAATGATGTACAAATACACAGTGTACGGTAAATATGAAAGTTGCATGAAATGTAGTGTATTGGATTTCCCATGGAATGCATTATTATTTGTGCTTAGTGTGGAAGCAATTGCACTGCTGGTGTGCTAGAAGAAGACACACTGATAAACAGGAAGTCCACCCACTAGGCGATTCTAATATAGGATGACTATTCAGATAATTATTTTAACTTTAACCACTGTTGTCTCCCATCTACAGTATAGACAGAATTATGTATCTGCTATAACAAAAATCTTCTCTTATGGGGGTCCCTGGCACAAAACCTTTGTGCATTACGTTCACCCGTTCACACACACAGACGGCAGAGGAAACCATGCAAGGCACCAATCTGCTCATCGGGAGCAGTTAGGGATGAGAGTCTTGATCGAGGACAATTCGACTCTAACACAGGGAGAGCCTGGGCTCGAACCGGAAACCTCCTGAGCCACTGCCCTTCATCTCATATGAAATGGGGTCCTTGACATGGAAATGTTTGCGAACCACTGGTCTAAAGGCCTAGCTGTCCTAGTTGGACTGCTCCTTCCAATCCACGTAGTAGTTTTTTTAATAAATCGTTTGAAACCAAAGTGTTGAATGGACAAGTTTCATCGCAATCCTTTCCATTAGATTTTAAGATATCTGCCATTTTGGCCTGGGGGTGGCGCTAGACAGAGGAAAGGCCAGGGGGTCACCAAAAGCAGTAGCGTTCATCCCCTTGGGAGCATGAATGTGCTCAAAATGTTTCATGGCAATCTGTCGATAAGATTTTGAGATATCTTGTGTGCAAGTGGAAAATTTGGCCTAAGAGTGATGTTAGAGGAAAGGCCATGGGGTCAGGGAACCTGAAGGTGCACAGTCAATACCATGGCAATCTAACCAGCAGTTTTCGAGATCTCTTGTTTGGTACTAAAGTGTTGGATGGCCCGAATATTTTAACCCATTCAAACCCATTCAACCCATTTAACCCATTCAATCCGGTAGATTTATTAGATTCGATTTATTTGACTATTCAAAAATTGCAGATATACAAGCTCATAGCACGGCAGTGCCAAAGATTTGAGTTAAAAATGTTCACTTGAAAAAATATGGATTCAAAGATTTGCACACATTTTCATGATTTCCCCAAAAATAGCAGATATACAAGCTCATGATGTTGCAAGTTAGTGCCCTGACCATATGCTCCTTGTGAGTCACGAGGACCCAAGTTTGAATCTGATTCCCCTCTCTCTGTCCTCATGTTTCTCTACACTTGTCTATCTAAATAAAGCACAACATTCCAAAAAATGTAAAGTTTAACCTGGGATATGTCTCTATTTCTCTTTTGGGATTCCGGCAAGTTTAGTGGGACATAATTCATGTATTTTTAATTAAATGTGTCATGGAGCTGGCATAATGCTAGTTGAAATACATGTTATTTGGTGAATAAGGACACTGTTCTGGTTGTGATCATGTTCTGTGCAATATTCAAGATACCCATATATTTAGAAACCTGCTACACAGTAACATTTTCAAATGTTAAACATGTTCTCTTGGATTGGGGGGCAGTGGCGAAAGTGACAGACATGGAAATCTATTTGCTGGTGTGTAGTTTGTTTGACTGAGTGGATGGCGTGCCAATATGGCATTGGTCCGATGGCTCTTTATTCTTAAATACCATTGGTCCAACGGTGCACATTATTACTAACTGGGGTTTCGGGGTTACTAATTGGGGTTTCGGAATAAGTCGTACCGATCTACAGGCCCTTGGTTGGCTCACTGAAAGAAAACTGCAAGCAAAAAATTCAACACGTGGGTCAACCATACGCATCTTTCCTATTGGTTGACCCCCAGCCAAAGTTCACTGATGTTGAACTCAATGGTATGAACACGATGTATTAATGCATCCCAACTGGATGCTCCACCGCTTCACTCACATGGAAGTGTACGAGAAGCGTCTGTTTCAGACACGGATGTGACCACGCCACCAAGGCTGACCTTTAAATACACTGTGATGTAAGCAATGTAGCTGCAGCTAATGCAATTAGATAGGTGTACAAGCATTGACAATACTAGTGACTATTGTTTGTGCTTGCACCGTGGGACACCCATGGCTCTGAGCACACCTAAATCTTGCTGTGTTACTAGCCTGCCATGTTTGTACCTGTCTGGAGTGTTTCACCTGCACAGGAAAATAAACCCTCGGCCTAGTTTCCTTCCCCTTTAACACTGAGGATTTGACTGTGGATTGCTGATGTCCTTCCAATCAAAATGTTAAGTTTGTTTCAATAAGAAGCAGCTGGAAGTTGGTAATTGCTTAGTGGCAGTAAAGATAGTCTATTTGAATAAATGACAACACAACACACAATTTCAGACAACAGCGTGTTCTGTTGTCAGTCTTATGGGATGTGTGCACATCCAAGATATCCTCGGCTACAAAAGCACTTTCACATTAATGAATAGAACATGAGCTGAGGAAATTATTCTTTGAATTTCTCTGGGCAGATAATGATTCCCATCTTTATCAGTGGTTTATCTTCTAAGGTCAAGATTAAAGTTAAAAGTGATGTGAACCCCTAGTGTCTCCAATTAAAAAAAAAAAGAGAAAGGAACAGAGTGAGCTAGAGAAAGGGGAGAGGGAGAATGAGGTATGGAGTCTAGCACTATATTCTGCTCTCCAGTCCCCGCAGTATCACAGAGAAATAGAAAACAACACAATTAAATTATGACACCTGACACCTAGACCTCACTTCAGTGAAAATCATAATGGACTAACTGCTGAAAGTGAGATGCTGTCAGACGATTAATGTGATCACACACATTAGCACCTTTCTAACTTGACATTTTGTGATGATTTTCTTTTTCTTCCAACATTAAGGTGGATTTCTTCAGAATTCATATAGTATTCTAACCCTAAAATGGAAAATGGTACTCTTCACTCTTATATATCACTCTTATATATTTTTTATTTTGCCTTTTTGTTGCTGTGCACCCAATTAAGGGTGCAGCTCTTTGAGAAGGACAAACAAAAAACAAAAAAAACATTAGAATGTAAAATGTTGATGGCTGATATGTGCTGATAATAACATCCTTAAGACTCCTTTCTTTAATTGGAAATTAAATAGTCAGGCTGTAGTATTTCAAAATTAGCCACATTTAGCTACATACAGGTAAAAAAAAAGCACCTTCTCCATTCAACCATGATCTGAAGGTGAAATGAATACTGCAGAGAGTGGGGATTAATGTTATGGCCTACTTGCTATGTGAAAGCAAGAATGCTTGATTTGATTATATAATTTGAAAGAACTGCACTGTACTATTTTTACAGGAAAGAAACAGCTGACATACACTGAGGATAATATAACAGCCACAAAAGGCAAGGGACATTTTCAGTGTTCAGATAATATACAGTACAGTAGGCAAAAGCATTCTGTTCCTCTCTGACCATAGGGCCGGGGTTCATGTTAGGCAACACATTGAATTGTTGTTCTTGAGAAACCAAGCCATTGGTTAAGGGAATAAATACAGCCTGTAAGCAGGGGTGTAGCCACGGGTGGGCATAGGTAGGCCTGGGCCCACCCATTTGTATATATATATATATATATATATATATATATATATATATATATATATATATATATCATATTCAGCCATTTTGATAACTGTATAAATAGGTATCCGATATCCGTTGAAAACCCGGGAAAAAAAGTACAAAAAAACAGGATAAAAACGCACATTTTCGTGCGAGCCCTAGGAAAGAAGCGTGCATGCGTGCCCACCCACTCCTGTCTAGGCCCAGCCTATGCTAGCGTTCTGGCTACGCCACTGCCAGTAAGCTAATATTGCTGCATGCATTTTCATTGACCTCAACACATAATGGTATATTAATTGTTGCAAAACTCCAGTCTTTCGGTTAGTAGTTTTATCAAAATATGCTATATAAAAGTAAGGAGATTGATGATTATCCTCCAGTGAAGGTTTACAAGAATTGACCAGCGTATTTCTTCTGATAAATATAGCAGTAATCAGTGATGATCTGAGACAATGCGCATGATTCTTTGGCATGTAGCATTTTACTTTTACATTGGAAATGTTTTGTACCATCAGAGGAATAGACAAGCTCTTATAGTATAAGCTTATGGTCACAATTGAAGTCAGTTAAAAAAATGAGTTTTGATGAGTATATTTTACACATATCATCTGGAATGTATGGCATCCCTATTTTAGGCACGTCGTTATAAGCGGACGTATAAAACGTTTTCAACTTTTTTAAATCTACAAGCTCACAATGTGTCGTATCGTGATGCGTTGTGAGCTTGTAGGCTATTTTAACTATTCGTCATTAGAAAAAGTTTATAGAGCTGGTTAACTATTAGTCAAGTAGGCAGTCTTTTCTCCGGCCCCAGGGAGACTAGTACTAAAGCCAGTGTGACTTAATATTAAGGGCATTGGCTGCTTCTAACGGGAATGAAGAAAAAGACACCTTACTTATAGTGTAATGCTGGGTTTTTAAAAAGAAAAACCAAAAGCAATCGTTTTAAATAATTCTTGAACTGAATGCATGTACTTACGAATACACACACACACACACACACACACACGCACACCTACCTACTCATGTAAAGCCCACAATAATTAAAGTGCTTTTGATATCAACTAAAGGCATGATTCATGACATAAATCCAAGCAATCTCAAGACATTACAAAACAAATCCAACACATTTAATTGCGGCATGGTGTCACTATGAGAAAGCAGAGGAAGTTATGTTATTTGAGCCTTGCCAAAGCCATTTTAAGCTAATATTATCATAGCTTGCAGTGCAGAACAAGATGTTTTTGCACTCAGTGACAAACAATACAAGTAGAGTGCCGTTACAATTGCAACACACTTCATTATTATACACTCGCCTAGCCTGTCCCACAAATATGGGATGGGCGAGTAAATTAACAAATTATTTCACTACCTGTATGAGTGAGTGACAAAACAAAACAAAACAAAAAGCAAAATAAACAGGGCAATCATCAACAGAAAATAGTACTGTATTAGCAATGCCCTACCATGCAGCCTCAACTTAATTCAGTGAACATATTTCTATTTGATACCACCAGGGCGCTGACTTAGAAAGGTAGATACATTTTGGATTGATAATAAAGGCTGTGAGATGTAATATTTATTTCTGAAAAAATACTAAAGATGATTGGATTAAATTGATCTCGAAACTGGATGCATTGATATGTATCCAAGTTTGTGAAAACAAAGGTCAAAATATGAAGTAATAAGAACAATGGTGTACCAATCTGGGCAGATTCACGCTGGCATTCAACATTTAACTGGATTTAAGTTATAGTTGCAAAACAAAATAAAACTAAAGTGATCTTGATGACGATCATTACTATAACGGATAATCAATTTTAGGACTCGCTTTCCTACTACCAAATTTTGATCAGGTCACACAATCACACGGTTTTCAGTTATTTGAATGTGCTAAAGAGCCTCATTGTATTTTGTATAAACAACGATAGAGACACTGGTACACAGGAAAAGAAAAGCAATCCTTTTGCTCCAGTGGTCCATGGCAGATGGATGATTCCTCAAGGTAGAATTCT
The DNA here is from genome assembly GCF_963280865.1 of Gymnoscopelus braueri. Lineage (NCBI taxonomy): Eukaryota > Metazoa > Chordata > Actinopteri > Myctophiformes > Myctophidae > Gymnoscopelus > Gymnoscopelus braueri. Next base: position 20,003,604 of record NC_137615.1, read on the forward strand.
TTAGTTCAGTTGAGCTGCATTGATTTGGCAGCATCGGGTGGATGTCACACATGCACTGAACAATGCTCAATGACTTTGCTATCCTATTACCATTTAAATTGCCTCTACGTTTCCTTTCTGACACCTGTTTAAATCAATGCCTTCCTCTGCAGGTCATGGTGCTGGATGTACTAAGGCGCACACCGGCCGCCTCTCAAATCCACTAAAATCAACACAATAATTGAAATATTTTCAAGCTGATTACACCGCAGCCTGGGGCTTGGCTGGTTGCTAAGAGTGTGCTCCCTAGTTGCTAGGGGGAGTAAATCATCTTGCATTATTTGATTTCTGTTACTGATATGAAACCGCTAGTCCCTCGATTAAATGTCTCGCAGTCAAACACCTAGGGGATGGACAGGAGAGGAGAAATAAAATAGTCACTACGAACCCGTAAAATAGCATCTCTAACATTCTCTTTTCCGTGGGGCTTCGACTCAAATCTGCTTGTTTATGTTTGCTCCTGCTGAAATAAAAGCCCGGGTGCATCTCTCATTGAGGAAAAGCAGAAAAGACAGTGAGATGTCAAGAAATCACACACCATGCTTGGGGTTTTGGTCCCTTGTATCAACACAGCATGCAGTGTCTAAACCATGCTATTCTAGCAGCGGGCTCAGTGTGATTTATATAGTAACAACCTTTATAAATAACACCAGTCAAATACTGCAGGGGAAACACTGACTGAACGATATACTGCCAAAGACAATTCGGAGATGAAGCACGTTGATTTGACAAGTTTCCATGTGTCACACTTCATGCCACTTTTCATTTTCCTTCCATTTAGTCTTAACCAATTAAGACCTGAGACCGATTCTACAAATACCTTCTAAATCAGTAGTTCTCAAGATTTTTAAAAAATGTAAAGAAAATAGCAGATGTACAAGCTCGAAGCGCGGCACAAGGTGACACGCTGTGAGCTTGAATATCTGCTATTTTTGAATAGCCACAACGCTAAAATCTAATAATGACATAGATGCTTTCACGGTTTTAATGGGTTAAAGATGACAAGACATAAGAGCCAAAGCAGAACTTTTCACAATGCACACATGCTGCTATATCGCGTTTAGTGGAAAATAATGATGCAAGTAGTATGAGGGATTAATGATTAACATTTTAATCGAAAATACATTCATTTCCCCATCACTGCAATCGTGCATCTTGAAAACTGTTAACATTCAGGCTAAAATCGGATTCAGTTTCCTCCCCTGAAGTATCATCACCATGACGTTGATTATAACAGAGAAAGAAAGAAAAGAGAACTGCATTCTACACCCATGATGCCCACTGATTACTATTGGACATTCAGTTTCATTCCATTAAATATTAACACTGCGTTGAGGAGGATTTTCCTCCAAAGACATGTCAGACGTTGAACGCTGCTCCAGCCGGCCTTGTCAAATGAGATCAGTGCTCGCCATAATGGTGAGGTCAAGTGGAGGGGCAGGCTCTCAACTCCACAACAGCCTGACAGCGAGCGTTGCATTATAAGCACTGAGTAGCCTACAAAGATGACTGTATTTATAAACATTATGATACACACATGCAATTTAGCATACCCAAGGTGTGTTACTAACAACAGCTTCGGCATAATCCTCAAAATTTGTGTCAGTTAGATCGTTTAATCTACTTATGTAACATCAGATTACTATCTATCAAAAGCCTAAACTTCCTATTATACTCATCTTATCCCATACAGAAAATACAAGCCGTTTTAATCATATTCTTGACCTTCGCTACAAACAGCATCCTGCTTTTTTCATTCTCAAGCCAAATTGGACAAAGCTGACTGACAACGACACTAAAAGAGGGGTCACTAGTGATTAGGGCCTGGCTGCTAAATAGATGCTTAACCACTTAACCAGGGTCCCAACGTTAGCTTGTCGCTAAGGCTGGCTCGCAGTAGTTGGGTCGATAAGGCAGCCCCACTCCTTTTATTTATTTACCAACCAGCCCGTTTCTTGTGACTGAGTTGTCTTTGAACTGCGTGTCGTTGTTTAACTGCTTTATTTAGGCTCTGTATGAGACCATCTGGTCCCCTGTCCTGTAAGTCTCTCCTAAAGCCCGGGCCTGACAAGCAAGAGATATGTCAATGCAGTTCTCAGCACAAAGCAACATCTGCCATGCCTGACGCCCACTATTGTATGGCCATTTAATCTGTCCCCCTCCTCCCCTTAACGGCACACAACAGTTCCTGGTATTATGTTTTGCCACTCAATTAGCATTATCATCCCGCTGAAATAGAAGCCAATTTACCTTTAATGACGTGATTGTTAGATGACTGACAGCAGTCAGCGGCTGCCACTATCGCTAGATAAACGGAGGCCTGCCCCTGTTTTCCTGACTGGTCCTGCTGAGGGCTGGGAAGTCAGAGCCAGCCAATCACGATGGCCTGACTTCACCCCTTCACCACCAACATTGTTTCCTCCAGTTCATAGAGGCAGTGTGCTGGAAAATTGAGTGCAGATTCATTAGGTTTTCAGTGTGCCGCTCGAGTCAGTTAAATTGATACATTTCCTAACAAAATTGAAGTGCTTTTGTGGTGCCTGCGGATGGCTGGTGACCCCACTCGGCCCACTGAGCAGTCGAAGCAAGCTGATGGATCCATTAGACCGCTTAGGCCGCTTATTCCTCTCCCTCCATCTCTGACTGACACTGTAAATCTGAACCAATTTCAGACTCTAATCACCATTACAAACCCCTTCCACTGTCCATTTGTTACTCTGCAATTCGAATACACTACCTAGATTGGCTCGGAAATACCAGTTTAGAGGGGCCCTCCTACTTTCCTATGGTTAAATGGTTCATGACTGGTCCCTTTTCTCAGCCGGAGCAGAAAGGCAGTGGCTACTGGAGGAGGAGAGGAGGAGGAGTAGGAGAAGGAGGAAGGGGGAAAGAACGCACAGTGAAACAAAAGGCCTTGAACAATTCCCCAAAGATAAACCAGAATTAAGAAAAACGATAGATAAATGAATAAACACATGGAGGAAAAAAAAATGGGATGAGTGTGAAATTCAGCGAGATGACAGACAGGCCTCAAGGCCACACTGCCGGCACTGGTAGAGGAGTGTCCCTTGAATAACAATCACTGTTACACCTCCAAAACATTTCCTCATCCACTAGCCATTTTTACCCAGCTCTTTATCTGCTCACTCAACCGCACAGCGCTAGCGAAGCAGCTGGGGGATATTATTTCCCTGTTGGCCCCAGTCATATAACTCTGCTTAATATGCACTCTATAATTTAAGAAACTTGAATTATAACTGGAATACGCGTCCCTTTATGTTATCTATCTAACCTTCAACTTTGTTCAACTTTGAATTAGCGACTGAACATTTACACATAACAGGTAAAACAGTCAAACAATCTGAAAGTTAAGCCTCGCGAGCATGCATTATTTATGCCCTTAAATCATAGTGGTTGAATCGAAGGGCTTATAGTGAAAACCAGCGAGCTCGCCCGTCAGTCTCCACATCTAATTAACTGCTGCACCTCATATCCTCTAAGTGCAGGGGAAACACATTTTAATTGATATTGAGATGTTTATGCCCTTAGAAAGTAATTAAGATTTTCAATTAATCCAGTCTAATTTCTGGACATCTTGGTTCTGTGTCCTTGAGCGTCCAGCGATTAATTCCCCAAACCTCCTCCTCCAAAGGAAGGAACTTCAATTACTTTGCACTGAATCACAACCCTGTAAGTGACCTCATCCACGGCTGCATCATCAGTTAAATTAAAGCCAACGCAAACCCCAATTAAGTCATATCTGGGCACGATCACCATTATGTAATGGTCACTGGTAAAACGGCTGTTTCGTGGCTTGTGCATACGGGTGCACAGGTGCTGGAGAACCAGGGAATTTCCTTTATTGCTCATGAGGGTGTGAATACTTGGGGTTGGTGGGCATTAAAAGGCCAGTCTGGCCAGGAGCTCTTAAGATATCAATACTCGAGTTTCATAACAATCAATTAAAACAGCCTACTTAGAGAAATTTGTGCTTCCTCTGGGATCGGAGATGTAGCATACAGTAATGTGCTGACCTCTTCTCACCCCCCATGCCTTGCCTGCATTTGTTTGTTTACTGTATTATTGTCCAAACATGCACCATACTGCATCACAGAAATGTTTGCTTAGGATGCAGGAAGACTTTATCAATCAACTCAGAACCGTGTTTCCCTTGCATCCCAGATACACCCTCGCTGATATGTGTAAAAGGTAGGCCAAGCACCACACCTGATATGAAAACATAATCCATTGGTCACAGTACCCTTCTTTTTTTTTATACCTTTGGTGTTACATCTCCCCAAACCTCAAATGTTTACATACAATATGACAACGCGTTGACTGTCCAAAACCTCCATTGTCATGTCAAGAATAAATAATAATTTCTCCTTGCTGCCCTTGCAGTGCAGTTCTGCTCACACATAGAATCACCTGCCCATCTAGGCAACAAAAAAAAAGCCTGCTTGGGGATTATGGTGACATAATCTTAGCAGTGGCCTACGAGTGGAGGTCTGAATGGGTTTGAACCCTCTATGCCATGCTGAGATAACATTTGTCACCAGGGTTCCTGGGCTCCCTATTCATAGATTAGTGGACCGCCGCCTTTCAGAATGTGAAATGGCTTTGGCACCTCTGCATGTTTATTTTCAAAACCTGCGCCTCCATGGATGAGGGGAGCATCTTGTCCCTTTCTTACAAGCACCATTGCTTGCCCTTACACGGCTATACATCTAAATCAGTGGCTTCCATTGTCTGTGTGCGATTCGGACCACTGCAAGAGACCTTTACTCCTTATTGTTGCTCACTCAGTGGCTAAATATCTAAATAATGCACATATGGATAGTGATGCTATTATTATATGACTTTTGACGACCACAGCAGTTTGGTGTGTAACACAAAGCCATTGTTTATCCAACAGATAACAAGGAATATCTGTTCAAATTCTCTAAATAATATAAGAAGCATCACTGCACCAAACATGATGGATGCAGATAAAAATGCCAATAAACATTTTTTTCTTTTCAAACAGATTTAGTCCAACAGATTAGACCAAATTAGTTCAAACTGATGATGTGGGGGATGCTATATTTTCCTGGGCTTCTCATAACCATCCACCACAGTGTATTATTTGACCATGCTTCAAGGGTTCTTTAATCAGCCCCAGCAGTCCACACAGTTAGCATTTAAAGCGAACCTTTGCATCACAAAAGGGCGGGATGTGTAAATGAGATGTGACATTTTATTTGTGCAGGGCTATGCAGCAAATAAATAAATACCAGGCCATGACAGACAGAGGCTGGGAAAATCTTCTCTACATTGCACTCTCTGGTTAACTGTCACACCATTAAATTGTCTTTCGCGTTGACATGTTGCCTTGCGATTGGTTAGCAGATGTAAAGAGAGGGAACACTTGCCAAACAGTTTCCGAGAGCATGAAATTGATATTGTGAATCATATGTGACAGTGACTCCTCTGCCCTATAATTGATCTACATTAAGGCTACAAGGCTGTGATTGGAGAGCAGGACACATCATGAGACTCTGTGTGTCCCTAGCAGGCACTCACAGGAGTTTATTCTCGCACTAGAAAGATTACATCTTCAATTTTACCTGGGGTGTATAGACCTCAGTGGGCCAGGAGATATCGCTCTATAAGTGGGACCTTACTTATTGCTCTTTCAAGTGGTGGATCTATCCATTCACTCTAATTAAATTGAGTTTTTTAATCTGGTTCTTCTAATCCAGAGTCAAGTGTGTTGGGACTTGGATGATGTGATTTTGAAAGGGAATACTCTTGATTCACTGAAACATTCTTATCTCCTCTAATAAAACTTGAAAATGAGGTTTGCACACTTAAGCACCACACATTTAGATGACCTGGGTCTTGTGGTTTGGAGTGGGCTGTCTTTTAAGTGAAGCTTATAAATAGAATGGAAAATAAAAGCTACCCATTGATCCATGTCAATTATTGTTGTATTATAAAAAAAAATATAACTGAAAATAAATTATACTATACTTCAAAATAACTCGAAATCCATGTTAAAATTAGATAATTTCCAAAAACTGCGGTAAGAAAATGTCCCTGCTTCCATGGCAAAAAAACACATTATTTGGAGGCAAATCTTTAAGATGATGGTGAACTATTCAGATAAAATGTAATAAATAAGTAAACTAACAAATAAATAAATGCTTGCAAGGCTGAGATGACCTGTCTTGGTAATCCCAGGGTCCACCGGGCTAAAGGTAAGTCTTCCATCTCAAATGCAGCAATCCACTGCTGCACTATATAACCTCTCAGCTGAGGGAATTCATGCGGTTTGGTCTTTAAGATCCAGATCAGGACCAGGCCTGATAAGGCTTGTTCTAGCTGGCTATCCAGAGATAGGGGTCTTACCTATGAGTCATTTTCAGCATGATCGCCCTTATCTGTGTTGAGCTGGGCTCCCCTGGCTACTCAGGGCCTCTGTTTAACCCTGGCCCTCACATGGCTTCACCACCAAACACAAAAACACTCAAGCCAAAGATGCTTGTTTGTAGGGGATTAAAGGTGTGCTTTCCCCTGCCTCTGTTGCAGCATCCTTGTTTGGCCACAACTGTTCTGCCATCACTCTCATCAACATACTGCAGGCCACTTTCCAAGTTATATTAGCTCATTTAAACCTGTGTAAACAGGGTCATGTCAATATTAGAGCATCCAGCCATGCCAGAGAGTACAACTAGATTTTCATCCAGTGCTTTTATATACCGTGTACATATATAGTCGCTGTTATTATTTAGTCACAAGCTCTTGTTAATACTTTTTTACTGGTTTAATATTTATAAAACCCACTGACACACATTTTTACTTGAAAAGAAAATCAAAACTAGCGAAAGTTCTACAAGCTCACAATGCGTCGCGATGCACGAACTGTGAGATTGTAGATCAGCTATCTTAATTTGCGAAAAAACATAAAAAGTTGAAATATGGAGATATGGAGAGGTTTCTGCAATACAGCAACGACATAAAAAACTAAAATGTGTTGAGAATACATTCTCAACACATTCTATGGGAGAATTCTGCTGCGGTTTGGATGGTACTGTGAAGAGAACAATGAATATATTTTAAGCCATCACCACTGAGAGACGAGTTCTGTAATTTATTGGCTAAAAAAGATAAAAGTAATCCACAACACAGAAAATAAAGAGATGATTGCATATGGATATTTTAATCATGTCTCTCAAAAAATAAGGGAGAGCATATTAAAATTGTAATTTATGAATAACTAAATGGTATTTGTTATTGTTACACCTGAGAAGATGACGCAATAAGCACAATGTCAGAAGAGAAAAATATAAACAAAAACATTTGATGTCCAATTGTACTGTTTTTACCGTTACACAGGAGTGAATATACAAGGGCTTATGAAACCATGACAATTTCAAAGCTTTCCAAAAAAACAGGGTTACCGTCAATATTTCAGTTCAGGTTTGAGGAGCTCAATAAGGTTAACAGTCTTGGGCTTTGTTTCTATGGTAACAATACAAGTACCATATCTGGTGTATTTACATGTTCCTGTCATGGGGGGATTCGTAGGAGTAGAACCTTCCCCTAAAGGAATATCACTGTAAGATAATCATCAAGTCTTGACACCAGCATCTCTCATGTTTGCCTGTCCCAAAGTGCCAAAGCTCTGGAATACTCTCCACCACACTAATTGCCAACATTAGCAGTCCTATGCTCATCCACTGAGACAATATCCATTTTTTTTCCCCCAGCACTTTATTAACATTTACGACAAAAAGGGGATTAATTATCTCACTATTTTACACAGTTGTCGTCTGTCAGAATCAACGAGGGATCTAATCTTAGGCCTTGATATGGATAATGCCTAATTTATGCTCCGTCGTATGATGGAGTATAAATCGGGCTTAATAGAGAACACCAATTCAGCCTGCCCGACTCCATCTATTTAGAGTGATGCACACATTATGGCTCAAATAGCCTAAACGGCAGGTCCTAAATGACAGCTTGCAGTAAACAAACAGCAGCGGGGAGGGAATGGTCTGTACTTAAAGCCCAACGCATGGCACTCTAGGGGGCTGGCGGGAGGGACCTCTCCATGGTGACAGGATGTGATCAAAACAGTCCCTGCTGAAATCTATCCAGGTTACAAAACACACAAACACACACACTGTACACATGTACCTGCGCGCGCGCGCGCACACACACACACACACACACACACACACACACACACACACACACACACACACACACACACACACACACACACACACACACACACACACACACACACACACACACACACACACACACACACACACACACACACACACAGCATGGGCGATGGAATACATCAACAGTTTGGCTTTTGACCTGACATGCTACAGTATGTATGCATGTGTCCCAGAATAACAGCAATAAAAAGATGCCATTGGTGTAAAAACTCCCAGACTTCCCCCACCCATCCCCCCCAACGGAAAAAAGAAAAGCAAAATAAATAAATAGAGAAATGAAACAAAAACAAAACAAAAGCAAAGAGACAAAGCCTTGGAGAGAGATAGAGAGAGTGTGTGTGTGTGTGTGTGTGTGTGTGTGTGTGTGTGTGTGTGTGTGTGTGTGTGTGTGTGCGTGCGTGCGTGCGTGCGTGCGTGCGCTTGCGTGCGCTTGCGTGCGCTTGCGTGCGCTTGCGTGAACACGTATGTGCGCGTGCCGTGCACACATGCAAGTGTGTGCATGTTTGTAAGACCAAGTGGGAGACACAGGGAAATGGGGCCATAAAAAATAAGGGAAATGACAGAGGAATGAATGGAAATATTGGGGTCACACTGATGGCCAGTGAATTGTGTTGTGAATTGAATGAAGTCATCTTTAAAAAGGCTGCTGTGTATCCCCCCTCCCTCTTTTATTGAGAGAATAGCCATATTAAACACCCTGTTCTCTTTGTGAAGTCAAAGTCATATCCGATGATGATTGGGTTTGGGAAACGCTCTGATGGAAGGAATAGAGCCCATTGCATCCCCATCACCATCTCACACCACATTGGCACACGCGGCTCACTGCCTCCCAGTTTTGGCCAAAATTGAAGAGCTTGCACAGAGGAAAATAAATAGATGGTTGAATAGCAATGGCCAGAGCCACTGAACCTTTTATCAGTGGGAATCTAACAGCCGTGCCGTTTCAGAATTTCAGTTTAGCTTCCGATTACGGTACGTCCCGGCATTTTATTCCCTACATCTCTATGCTTCATAGCCTTCAAACACTTCTCAGTAACTGCCTATTATCAAACAGTTCCACTCCACTGACCCTGCCAATAAAACTTTTCATATCCTTATAAATGAACTCGATTGCTGCGTTCTAAACATTTACACTGCACTAACAGTTCATCTCCACACCTTGGAATTGGCTAAATTCCCTTTTCCTTATGAATATATATAGGAGGAGATTAGAGATATGATAGCTTTTCAGATTGCTGCACCCAGTGAAATTAGTTTAGTGAGCATTTACAGACTAAATTGGAACCATTAAATAGCGGATTGAATTGATGGCACATTCATTGTCTCTCCATCGGTATCACTGTAAAATCAATTAGCCGTCACTTTTCCATTCTCAATAAAGTATGATTGTCAGCCACGGATGAATAAAGAAGACCCTGACAGGCACTCAGTCCGGGACACCATGCGAAAACAAATTTGTGTGCCGGGCAGAGTCTGGCAAACGTGATCTGTAATTGTGCGAAGAAGCACAATTGTCTTCATCAAAAGGCTAGTATACACAGTATGGGCCGTTAGTTCAAAAACGAACCGCATAAAACTGACATTGACCTCATGAAAAGCTGAAAAACATTGTTAAAAAAAAAAACCCTGATGAGTTAACATTGTGGATGAGATACTTATTGTACGGACGAGTTATTGAATTTGTATTATTCAAGTGGAAATGTTAGTATTACTTGCAAGTGGTAATTTCAGATTCATATATTTTTGGGATGAATATAAAGTATTAAATTCCCAAGTCCTCCAAAATGCCAAATTCTGAACAAAGCATTGATGCAAATATTTGGCACAATTTTGGCACTCTACAGTATTCAGTGGATGTACTGAATGTGTAGTTTTATGCCTGCCTACATGTTATGTGAAACATGTTATGTATCTTCCCTTCATCTTCAAGTGGAGTATCATATGTTTCATGAAACAATCTGTTTGCTAAATGCATCCAGTGACAGTCAGCTGTTCAGTTTCAGTAACAAATCAAACAGCATCTCATGCCTGTCAATTTGCCAGAGGCGCTGCTAAGTGTCCTCTGAGATCAAGACTTTCATCTAATTTTGCTTTCTAATGAAATCAAATAGAGTCCCTCAATATCCCTTGTTGCGATGCTTTCTGCAATATCTACAATGAGAATCTCGTCTCCAACAGCTGAAACGCCCTCCCTCTCTATTTGCTGTGTATAGACTAACATATGAACATGCATATGAAATTTACCCAAGGCTGCGGCATCACATATGTCATTAAGCCATAGATGACACAATGAAACAAAGCCAGTTTTTCATTAGGCCATTTTGTCGAAATGATGGAAGGGCATAAATATTTTGCTGTATATGCCAACACCAGATTAGAACAATGTGGCCAGCAGTCTGATGGGCTGCAAATACTGCTGCTTTTAAGACCTGCCAGTAATTAGCGGCCAGGATTCCAAAGGACAGAAGCTAATTCCATTTATTTTTATCAGTACTACTAGGAATTCGCAATTTCAGCAGTTTCCTGCAGACTTTGCAAAGACTTGCAAGTCTCGTCAATTCCTGTATTTTAATGCTTAAAACGTATCACATTCTTTTTAAAAAAACATACCAATGCCAATTAAAACAAATGGTAAACAATTAATCAAATCTGGTGTCCTCACCATAAATTAACATCTTTCAGCAAACCCAAAACAAATCGGAGGATTTTCAGTCCCAATAATCTCTGAAATATTCTGTAATAAATTAATGAATAAATAGATAAAAAAAACTTGAGTTAAATGATCATGGAGTTCTAAAACATGAAGTGAGATGTCTAGAAATAATACAGGAGCAGGTATTGGATTCACATTAAAGAGCATATTATATTCTTCTAATTTCAGAAAATTAATGAATCTTCCTACCACAATTACTATGGTATGCACTCTATTGGCAGAGGATTGGTTATCTCCACACAAAGTAAAGGGCTTTGGGATCCTCAGATGAAAGGTGATATGGAAATGTGATCCATTATATTATTGCTTCATGTTATCAACACTTCAGCTTCCAGTATACGCACAATACATAGTACCGGTACTGTAGATGCTCATCTCAGAGGTAAATACTTTGTATTTCATGAATACAAATGGTTGCTCACAATAGGCAGGTTAAGAATTCAATCTCTATCATTCTGATTATGTGACTATATTCCAGGCCCTTGGAAAAGAATGCATGGACGTGAAGACCAGCCTTCAGATATGAGCTCAGTGTTTGTTTAAACTTTAGGGGGATGGGATCGTAAACCGTCTGTGTGTTTTACTATTGGTCAATAGCAGCTGGGCTCTCAGGTGTGGTGTGAGACCGACAATGTAAAGGCAGCCAGGTCTGGCAGCGCAAAGCCTGATTTGTCATGCTGCGAGCCGTTGTGGGCTTGTACATCTGCAAGTCTCGGTGTGCGACACTGGCACACAACTACAGTATAGCTCAGGCTTATGGGTCAGAAGACGCATGTCTGCCTGATATATGCTCAGTTGCGTGCCGGTGTCTTGCACCGAAAATAGTTAAACTTGTAGATCTGCGATTTTCGGCGCCAGACATGATGCGCAACTAAGTATATATCAGGCTTCAGGCAGCAGATCAACCTCAGACCAGCTGAGGAGCTATTTAACGTACAGTACAGGAAATACAGGAAGGTGAGAACAGCTTAGAAGGGGTTTTCTCATGAACCTGTCTGACCTGGGAACCATGCTCTAAGGGGGGAGGCCCGGCACCCCGGGGCCGCAGCGGAGAGCAGACAGCTGATGTTTGGTAGCAGGCGGGGGGGGGGGGGGGGGAGCTTCTCTGTCCACAGGTGCTGTACAGATGCATCCAAAAACAGAGCAGGCAGGCACCAGTTACCCAGGGACATGGTGACCCACCGGAGTCTCCCGACTCAGTCTCACTCACAGCCCTCGCATCTGCTCAGCCATTCTCCAGGAGTAATTACACATGGCACCGGGTGTCCATGATGATGGATGCTGGGAAGTCCAACAGGATTTGGCTGCAGTCTCTTTTAACCACTTAAACAATATACTTCATTGACCGGATTCCCACAGGCTCTATAACAGTTTGTCCATTTTTCCCTGTACACCAAATCTCTTCACTGAACATATTTTTTTGCAGAATGCCCCCAAAATAGGGACGCTAGAGTTCATGTGGTTAAGGTTATACACGGTTCAAGGAAGCTAATTTAGTGTGCAATTATTGTTTTTCTATTACATTTTAAAAGGCATTTTGAGTAAGTGAGGTCATGCACCCTCCTCTTTACAGGAGGATTTTCAAGATGTTCCATTTTTCTAAGCCATTATGGAGACTAAATGAAATCTAGGAGGAAATGCTGTCCAATTGGTGTCATAATTGCCATTTGGAGGATTCATAATTACAGGGCGCAGCTATCAGATAAAGAACTGGAGATAAAAAGGAGTTTGCTGGTAATGGAAATCTGTTTGGAGAGGAATAGATTCTAATAAGTAATTTTGCCTAATAAACTATAACCGATTTAATCTCCACCTTATCAGGCCAAGATTTCACCACTTTCCTTTTTAATTGGCTATTTTGTAATCCTGATTCCCAACAGAGCGGATGGTCTGTCTCCCTCTCCAGAGGGTTAGCATGAAATCAGTTTGAAACACTGTGTCAATCTTATTCTGAAGTGACCATCTGGCCAGTATACAGAAGCTGGGGATGGCATGCTGAACCATGGGGTCTCTGTGAGGCAATCATCAGCAGATTTACACAATGTGTTAATGCAAATTTAATAGAGACTTCCTATCGGCCACTTTAATCTTCCATGTGTCCTCAATGTCAGCCTGGCTGCTAAAGCCTTCACCCTAGCAGGGAACTCTCTTGTCATATATGTCATATGTTCTGAGACAACAAATGTAGCCACTGGGTTTCAGTTGTCTAGTCCATACATGTCCTTTTTTTTATTATTCTAAATAATTAATTTGTAAAAGCAAACTTTGTAACTTATATGATAGCTTGTTGTGAAAAGCTTCAGATATTACATTTGATTGCCCATGCACAACCCAAAAGTTAACACACCAACCAGTTTTATTTTAATATGCCACAGGATATTTTTACTGTTCTGTGGCTGGCTGCAGTGTTTACTGTATGTAGGCCACTGAATAGATGACAGATTACTTAAGATTCAAACTATTTACTCAGGGAGCTTCATAGTGCATGCTTCATAGTGCGTACATTTTGATGTGCTGAATAATGTGTGTACAAAAGGACAGCTTTGCTTTATTTAAAGGCCCAATCTCAATAGTAGTATGGTGGTCTCCCCTGTTGAAAAGCTGTCATCCTATACAACATCCTTTGTTCATAGAAATATTTATTGTATTAAAGACATTTTTCACCGGGAAAATTATTGTTCAAGCTTTTGAGGCACGGACTGACACATCTGACAGATTGTACATATTTAAGGTTGTCAGAGGTTTAATGAAATGTTTTGCAACAATGGAGGCATAATACGGTAGCGTTCTCCCTTCTATGAACACGTTAATGAAAATATGACATGGAATAACATCACAGCTGACACCTCTCTATGATTTGTGCCATAATTATAATTCAGTTTATACAAAATAACTACCACATCTGCAGTGGTTGGAGGTGGTCTCACTCATAGCCTCGGGAAGATTTTCTGAGTAGGGGGTGCGGTGGCGCCCCCCTCCCTGCTCCTCCATTGAGAAATGTTGTCCCTAGAGTTGGGTACGATGCCTTCGGGTTAACAAGCAGCCCTGTCTGAAGCCCACGAGCCAATGTCTCCCCTGTCCAAGCGGGGATTCCCTTTTGAATGAGTGGTAAATATTTGGTTTCCCATTAGTTGCAGTTACTTATCTTTGTCGGGAGAGGACATAAAATTTACGGATTGAAGTTTTAAACAGTGCTATTCTTGGGCTGGGGAAAGCACATTTCTGTGTCATGAACTCGAGCAGTATCGAACTAAAATTAAATAGCAATGTCACACCAATACAGCTGAGGTTTTCTCCGCTGACAATTCATTCTATGCCGACTTAATGAATATATTTTTTCTTTTACTGGACTATCATATTGAATAAGTCTTTTATTGTAGAAGGGCTATTGATTTTAACCACTTAAACCCTATATACTTTGTTGACTGGAGTCCCCCAGAGATCTAAAGCATACTAGGCCTTTTTTCTCTCTACACCAAATCTGAAAATAACAATTGAAAAGCTGTGAACTTGTAGATCTACAATTTTCTCAGAATATCCACCCCCAGGATAGGGATGCTAGGTTTCAAGTGACGGAATATGTACTATGATAACCATAAAACCATCCTTAATACTTTCACAGTGACCTTTACCATTTATTTCGAGTCAATATACTCTGTGGAGCTGCACACTGGAGTGACAGCACAGTCAGATCTGCGGGTGCAGAAAATTCTGTCTTGTTTCCGGTCATAACATACTCGTTGGAATGGCCCAAGATACAGAAATACAATGTTTTGAAACAGAACGTTGTAGTATATCTTGTGCAGTAATGTGCCAAGTGATGGGGTTTGAAGTGCACTACACTGTATGTATCATTACAACACATTTTTTCCATAACCACAATGTCACAGAAATTGTGACATTGATTTTCTTCTGTCATGAGCACATTCTTGTCTGTGTGACAAGTGCTTTAGTAGAAGAGAAAATGTTGCAGCAAGTACAAAAGACAGTTGTGGGTATTGAGTAGTGTATTGAACATGTAACAAATAAAGAGTTGGTGTATGGAAATCAGAATAGATCTCCTGGGCAGTTCTCATAATCTGATCTGTAAATGGTGAGGTGAAGTAGGTGAGAGTCCCAGAAATGTACTTCTCCTTTATCTTATTTATTTTAGCGAGGATGTAACGGTTACATCTCAACCTTCCCTTTCCTCTAGTACAAGAATATTTAATAGTATATTTTATAATGTTTAGACTGAAGATTATACTGAGGCACTACATTGTCTCTATGCATTTGATATATTACCTTGTGTTTACCTTGCTTACTGTAAGTCTGCTAAATGCCTAAATTGTAAACCACAGAAGGAAAGAGATACTGTAGGCATTTTTTTGTACTTTTGTATGGTACACCTTTTGATTTGTTTCACTCAACATCTCATCCTACAGTGTGTTCCATATTACATTTTTGATCACTTTTGCTGTTCCTGCCAGTTAGCAAAATATCGTAGGAGTCAGAGAGGAGAGTCAAAGAGAAGAGTTAGTGGTGTGTTTGAGTGAAGTTAAGTTCACTGAGTGACAATACATGGACACTGTTCTGCTAAGGAAAGGACACTATTATCTATCCTATCTGGTCCATGAAGTGATTCTACAGTATTTCTACAATACACAGTAAAATGTGTTAATTTAAAGGGACTACACCATGAATTTTAACTTTTTCTTATTGTCTCCGCCAGGCCGAAAGGCATGGCGAGAGAGTATGTTTTACTCTCCGTCCGTCCGTCCGTCCTTCCGTCCGTGTGTGTGTGTGTGTGTCCTGTCCGTGTGTTACCAGCTAATCTCCGGCACCGTTGGCCCGGTCGCTGCGAAACTGTGCAGTGTGCACACCCACTTCCTGGATGCCAATTCAGAACCTATGCCCCACATTTTTCACATGGGCCTGTTATAGCGCCACCAGGAGGCCGATTTGTGCAAAACCCATTTTTTCCCATTACACCTACAGCTTTTAACCAAACGTCATGCAAATCGGTACACAGTATCTCTATAGTCATGTGATCAACCCGGATCTGTCCGATTTCCCATATTGTATCCTCATTGGCTAAGGTTGGCTTCCAAAGTTTGCAGGATTGGTCCGTTTTGAACAAACTGCCTCCAATCATGAACGCAGCTTGCCATTTCCATAAAGAAATTAAATAAATTGCACACGCACATTCCCACTAGGCCGAGGAAGAAATGCCACTTGAAATTTTCAAATCAGCCTCATGGTGGCGCTATAACTGGCCGATTTGCATTTTTAACTATAACTGCACCGATCTGCGTGAAACTTTGCACACATACTCCCTAGAGGCCAAGGAAAAACATCTGGACTGCATTTTTCACATCTGCTTTTTACAGCGCCAACAGGAGGCCGACTTATGTAAAATATATTTTTGGAGATTATTCCTTCAGATTCTGTCCAAAAACACGCAAATTGGTACACTGCATCTCCATAGTCATGTGATTCTGATGGATCTGTCCGATATTTCATATTCCATCCTATTTGGCTTACAGTGGCTTCCAAAGTTTGCAGGATTGGTCAGTTTTGAACAAAATGCCTCAAAACATGAACGCAGTGTGCAATTTCCGTGAAATTTTGCATGCAGATTCCCACTAGGCCGAGGAAGAAATGCCCCCCTTTTCACATTCACATTGGCCTGTTATAGCGCCACCAGCAGGTCTAATTTAGCAAAACACATTTTTGGAACAAAATGCCTCAAATCATGAATGCAGTGTCAGATTGAAAGGCCTAAGAAGAAATGCCACCCTTTTCACATTGGCCTATTATAGCGCCACCAGGAGGCCACAATAACCTACCTGACCTGGCGGAGACCTGTGCTCCGAGGAGCACTTTTTCTAGTTTTTTGTGTGTTTTTGGTCTCCCCTACCTCTCTTCTATCCCCAAAAATACCCCAGTTTGAGCACTCAGGCTTTCACAGCAAATCTGGGGTTTTCTGTAAATTGGTCTCAAAACAGGCCAAACTGATTTGGTCCCTAATACCTAATTTTCTTTTCTTATTTTTCTTTTTTACTTTTTCCACACAGAACCAGGAGATAACATGCATACAAACTGGCTCAATAGCGCCCCGTGCCAAACAGGACAATGTGGTATTGCAGGTGAAAGTGCTTTATAAGCCAGAGAGAAGGCTTGATTTAGGCTCAAACCTTTTGAAAAACATTTCAGGGACATAAACAATATGATATTAAATATTATTATTTTTTCCCTTTAACTATTTGTAACTCTGAGAGTGAACAAATGGAACCAAATCGACCCATACATTCCATTTGGTTCCATTATAGGCCTACATTCTCAAAATGGAATTAACACTAAGGACTTTACTGTGTACCACTTACAGTGGTGGAAGAAGTACTCCGCTTAAGTAAAAGCAGTTAAAAGTCCTGCATTGAAATTTTACTTGAGTAAAAGCACAAAAGTATTGGCATCAAAATGTACTTACAGTACCAAACGTAAAATACCTCATCATGCAGAATGGTCCATTTCACTATTATATTATTGGATTGTAATTAGTAATGCATTCATGTGTTCATCACTTTAATGTTGCAGCTATAGGTGGAGATGATTTTAATGACTTTAATTGCTGCTGGGTAGCTTAACCTATAATAATACATCATCATTTATTTGATGTATGCTTTATAATAATCTATTAAATTGCCTAATGGGTAGGCTGGCCAGCCGGCCGGTGGACCACCAGCCCCAACAGGGGCCCCCGTTACTATGACTCAAACATAACCATAGAGTTCACTATGACTCAGGCATAACCTTAGAGTTTTTCTATCAGAATCAGAATCAACTTATTCTTACTTCCATAATACACACTAGGCATACAAGGGAGCAAAATACAGTTCTCCGCAACTCATGGCTTGTCACATTTAAAAACAACAGACACATTAAAAAGAGGAAAAGCCATTTAAAAACATAAAAAAGTAGAGCGAGAGCAGACAAAATTGGTAAAAAAAAAAATTGCTGATGCATTCAAAGTGCAATATAGATACAATACTATTCAAAAGTGCTATTCATCTCAAGATGTTGGTTTTGGGGGCAGTATATGGCGAGTGTTCAGGGTTCTGATGGTTTGGGGGTGACTCAGACATAATCATAGAGTTCCCACTGCAGCTACACCCAAATAAGGTCATGCTGACTGTGACAGCATAACATCAGACCCAAACAAACCCAGATTTTCAACATGTGCTGATGTCAGACACAACCGAAACCATGTATTATTAGATGTGTCGTTTTTGATTAATCCAAACTGTAGATGTGAGGGCCGCATAGCGGCCCAAACCTCTAGTAATCTAAATCTGCAAAGTGTCTAGTATAAAGCTGTCAAAATTATATGTAGTGGAGTGAAGTACAATAATTCCTTCTGAAATGTAGTGGAGTAGAAGTATAAAGTTGCATGATAAGGAAAATCTCAAGGAAAGTAGAAGTAGGCCAACAGTACTTGAGTAAATGTACTCATTTACGTTCCACCACTGCTGGTTACAATCACATCACCCAGTCCCTAATGACAGCATCATTGTCATTATCGTCATGGTAATTACATGCTAATGATCTTGTCACAGTGTACACCTACGCACATTTGATCTGTATCAAGTCAACAGCAGACGCACAAACCTCATGCTGAGTGTGCTTTGTGATCTTAGTGTGACTACACTGACAACAGTCAGCAGGTGACTGGGAAATGGCCTATCCGATTTATACTCCGTCGTACGACGAAGCACAAATCAGTCATACTACCATCATCATCACCCCACAACTCCTGTGGTAAATGTCACAGAATTCATGACCATCAAGTTGACAGCCATGAAAGAAGAGGAAACCAAGTGTCACAGAGAGACCGCAGCATGGACATGCACATAGCTTTCTCAGTGTACACTCAGTTTATGAGTAATAAATGACCCAGCTAAACTACTTAAACAATATACTTTGTTGACCAGGGTCCCACAGCAGTCTGTACTTGGTCCCCTCTTTTTTCCCCCTCTATACATACACAGTATGAGCTTGTAGATGTACTATTTTTCTATCCTATTTTTGCCTAAATGTTCGCCTATTTTTGCCAAATGTTCCGCCTATTATGGCATGCCCGGAATGGAGACGCAAGGGTTCAAATGGTTAATCTCTTTAATTCTAATCAATTAAAAATAGCATAAGCACCACACTGTTTTGTTTTCATATCGCAAGGCTTTTGAATTGTATCATTTTTATTAGCTTGGGCTTCTTGCTGGTTAGGTGCTGGTATATTTTATCGGTCATGCTGAATTGCAAAGTAATTAAAACAGTTGGAAGTACACAGAGTGGTTTTCAAGAAAGTTCTATTGTCATATCTACATAAGACAGGGAAACTGGATTTTTATAAACACTTGGGAACAGGTAAATAAAATAAAAAACCTTTGATTTCATTTCAGCTTGAGTGTTTCTTAACAAAAGAGAAGGAGCTAAAGGGAGAAAAAAATGTATATCAAAATGGATTTTCCCCCTTCTGTGTATTTAATTGGATGGCCACTTTTACTTAACTTATCTCTTGCCTTCCACCTCATTCAAGTGAAGGGAGCAATTCCACTGAGAGAAAATTGCTATTCCTCATTCATTCAAAAGTGTGCTATGTGGCATTTGGTTATGCATCGTTAAAAAAAAAAGGTGATAATCTGCATTGTTTTCTCTGACCCCTCGATGTGTCGGGTCAAATGTGTATGTAAACTTACGCTAACATAAATTCCATTATTTTATTAAATACGCGTCATTCAAGATCACTTTCAATTGTAAACAAAAAAAAGTGTTTGTAAAAGATAAACCATGGGATTATTTATAGCTCAGAAAAATGATCCTGGCATGTAAGACAAACCACTACCCTGGAGATCATCTGTAAGTAAGTCAATATGACATGAATCATGATGGACGACATTTTAAATGGAGCACAGCTACAAACTTAACACTACCACGGGCCAAGTTAAGAGCAAATGCTTCCATCCCATGTAGTCTTGGAATAATGGAAAAGGCCCCTACATTATTGCACATTCTTCCTGGAAGCTATAGAGACTGACATTAATCCCAATAGTCTGTAAAATTGAAGCAATAAAAACCACAAGCAGTGGCATCAAATTTCTCTGTGGTGATGCTCCTGAAAAATATAGATCCACAGACAAACAATGATATCTATATTTGATTGTTTCAGTAAAGATTCCATGGCTCTCTTTGTTGTACATGAGAGAGACATTACACCAGTGGCAGAATATGACCTCATTTGCTGCGGAGAAGAAATTTAATTAACAAGGCAAACAGTGTCTGCCACTGTGTCTCAGTAGAGACTCCAGGAGATAACCGTTACCTTTCAGAACAACCTTTTACAGTCAGGTTGCTTTCTTCAGACATAGCTCCACAAACCCTCAGTCTGACACAGAGGCCAGAAGCACTGTCTGGATGTTAAATATCTGCATTTTGGGAGCTCTGACACTGTACCTCAATTAATATAACAGAAACAATATACAATAGCAACCAGGATTTTAGGATCAAACTAAATGAAGCTACCAGTATACAGGCTATTGTATTCAAAAGCAGAATACAGACTGTGATATTATCTAGGCTATTTATTTGACAAAATCAATCTCAATTTGAGTTTTCCAATGTTCGCTTCTCTTGAGAAGAGCATGTCTATAATAAGGTAAAGATATAGCTTACAGACCACATTCTCATTTAACACAAAAGGTATAGGGGTGTTTGATTGAATTAATGGCTGATCTCTGATACTTGCTAATGGCCATAGGTCCCATTTTAAGATGTGAATGCTTTTATAATGTGTTAAAAGCTTACAGTACCTCTCCTGTGAAAACAATACCTTGAGCAAGCCATGCAGTAATAGAGCTGCTCTATTACCCATGGTGCCATTAATGCTTATGATTATTATTCCTCTGTTCTTTGCCTCTGTGCTGTGACAGAGACTTACCAAAGCTTTACATTGTAGAGGATAAACAACACTGATATAACGGGCGCGGTGGAGAGGAGGAGGGTTCCACCATCAGTGGTGGAAAAAGTACTCACATTTTTTGCTTAAGTAAAAGTATCAATACTGCAATGTAGAAAAACTCTGTCACAAGCAAAAGTCCGGAATTCAAAATTTACTTGAGTAAAAGTATTCATATCAAAATGTACTTAAAGTGCCAAAAGTAGAAAGGACCCATTATGCAGAATGTTTATGCACAAGTTTTCAAATGTATAAAAATCTTTTGAAAATAGCAGATCTACAAGCTCACAATGCGTCGCATCACGACGCATTGTGAGCTTGTAAATCGGCTATCTTAAAAGAATGAAATGTATATAGGGCTGAAGTGGTTAATGTATGTTTTGTAATCAAAATCTACAAAGTAACTAACAAATTTCATCCACTTTTTTACTTCTGTAAATCTGTGATGTGACAATAAAGCTGATTCTGATTCTAAAGTAAAAAATCAAAATTGTACTTAAGTACAGTACTTACTAAATGTACTTAGTTACTTTAACCACTGTGTCCACCATCATATTTGCCAAGAAAATGTTCCATGTGCTGTCAATCTGTCATTGCATAAATGCTCGTCATAATTATTTCCCTACCATCTACTGTCAGCTTCACCGTGTGATCATTAAAACTAATAAAATCAAGTATACGTATAAGGATGGTGTACTGCTTCCACTACCAGCAGATTTATTGTTTTCAGTCAGGAAAATAATAATAGATAGCCCCACTAAGTTTGACAATACCTTTTCCCCCCTCCAAAAATGTTGACATACCATGACAGGCATATATAATTAGCCTCTGTGAAATTAAATATCCAAAATGAGCTGCATCCAAACTTGAGCAAAAACAATTTTAAGCCTAATTTGGTATGAGACATGACTGGCCCAGTGGCAGTGTGCAACTCAGCCAATTACGATAAGGATTAAGCACATGCAATCAAAAGATAGAACAAGATAATGTGCAAAGATACATTTGGAACGCAAGCAATTAATTTGAGAAGCATGACACCCCGGTTGTTAAAGATGAGGCAGGAGATGCCTGCTTTAACGCTCTCCATCATTATTGATGGCAACAGATTACCGGTTTCTCTTCGTCCCTGCGAGTTGGCTAAAGACAACACAGGAAACGCTGTCATGCGATTGCAAGGAGCCAGACGGCGCTGTCAGGGAGAGACCACAGCGTTTGGTGGCTGCTGTCTGTAACTCATGTGCCTACTGAACCCGGGAGGCAGAAAATGACTGAGTTCACAAGTTGATTAATGAGTCTACTGCCACTACTTGTCAAAATCTGAAGCTTGATTGTTAAGCTTTAACCTTTTTCAAATAATGCATCTTTACAGTAGATGACGACAGTTTATGGGGTCATATAAAGTGTAAATTGATGCCACCCAGACATGAACACAGTTATTTACTTACCGTGGTAAATACGGGTTAATTAAATACATTAGTACGTCTACACATAAGGTACCATGGAATTCGCACGCCAGCTGCATTTACTTTGATCTTGACAAGCTATTGAGAAAACATTATGACAGATCTGTGAAGGGCCATTCGCTGTGTGGTGGAAGTGGTTTCGCTGATGTAGGAGAGAAGATAACATATGCTTAATCTGTTTGCCTGCTAACTGTCCAACTGTTAGGAGAGATGATGAGATTAATTAGGAGGAGGATTGCTACTGAGGGAGAGATGAGACTGTCATCAGACAGTAGGTGTTGAGTAATGACGGCTGCCATGTCTTCGCCATCGGTAACGCTTATTATAATTTATGCTCCCTCACTCGGCGGTGTCGCGGGCCAAAAATAGCAGATCCGCAAGCTCACAGCGTTGTGAGCTTGTAGATCTGCTATTTTTGGTGCTTGACACCATCGTACGATGAAGTATAATTAAAGCTTAATGCTAGTCTCTACGGCATTAACTCTGACCCAATTAGAACCCCAGGTAAACAGGCTCCTGTTGTGGTCACAAGCTCTTCCCCCCCGAGGTTTGTCGGTGAAATGAAGCTGTACATTTTATCTGTACATCATAGTTGGAAAGTCAACTTGACAGAACACGGGGCACTTGATAAACAGTCTATCTAGGGCACACACTGTATAGTGCTGTCTCTCAGGGGGCATAGTCAAAACCCAAGACATTACAGGGAAACCCAAAGCAAATTATCCCGACATGGATGAAACAATAGCAAATTGGACAAATGATATAATTTGAGTCGTATAGGCCCCAGCAGAGTCTGCTTGTTTCTTGCACTCGGAGGGATTTCGAAATAAGAATAGTTTTTGATGGTAAAGGTCAGGAAACAGAGTCGCTCCCTGCATGTTTTCCACACTACGAGGATGTTGGCGTCCCAGTGCAACATCCCGGCAGCAAACGTATTCATTATTTTGTTCCTGTTTTGTTAGGTGCTGCATATGAGCAGGATCCTGGTTCCATTATTCAAGAGAGTCTCCTTTGGTCTTCAAAAGATACACAAGAATATTTGAGAGACTGTTCAAGCCGTTGTTGCCAACCATGCGCCAGGCCGATTTTGTTTTCCACACACTATAAATCACCTGGTATGTCAGTGCTCCTCGCTAACATTACTGATGCTACTGCAGAGCACTCAGCTGATCTGGTACTTACAGTTTCTTAGAGCTTAGAAGAGATATCACCCTCAAACATCTGTTAACGGAACAGCAGAAACTCCACCTGAAAATAATGCTTAAGTGCTCAGATTCAGATAACACCAAACAGTCTATTTCTCCTTGTCCAACTAGGCTAATTAGACGCGATTAACCATGGGGGGATAGACTGATGTAAATTGGACGGTGTGGATGACTTTCCACTTAAAAATCAATTACATTTTTAGTCCCAGGAACAAAGGTGTTAAATAAGTTCAGGAGGACAAAGGTCTCTCCGGGACTTAAAATTCTCCAAGAGGGGTGTGTGTGCGTGGATGACTGCTTGGCAGGAGGGGTTGTAGGTTGGGGAAATCTTAGTCTAGACTGAGTGGGCACTTTTCAGCAGGAGGGAGGCACAGCCAGCCATTAATCACCCACCACTGACGCTGAAAACCTTCTGCCCCTCATAAGGACAAAATAACCTCTAACAATGAGAGGAACCGCAGAAACTAAGTGGCCAGAGACAATGGGATATTGGGTGGTAGTTTATGTTCCCCTCGTAAGCAGCCCAGCCAGCCTCAGAGGATGGAATTGCCATTTGATGCAGGTCCCTGACTGCATACAGCAGCAGGGAGGGACATTACATGGTCAGCATCAATGAAGCGGCCTAAAGATTCAAAGTGCAAAGAGGAACATGCACCGTTTCTCACATTTAACTGGCCCCGTATAGCGTCATTATATACACATTTAGGACCAGGGGTGGGGGAAAAACAAAACAATATATAGTAAAGAAGAGAACCGTATGAAAGCTCTTGGGGATAATGACACAGAAAAACATTAAAACGTTCAACTTGGACTGTAGTCAGTAGGTACCCTTCAAAAAGGTTGTTAGACCTTGATGGTCCATTGTGGAACCTTGGGCCGTCAACCTTTACTTTATAGAGTGCAGTCAGAAGACAGGCCTTGATAGCCACAGCGTTGATATACTGAATGTAATAGATAAGAACTTCAGAATTCTCCAGGCGCTCAACCGAGCGCTTGTTTGCATGCAGACTTAGATGTGGAGCGAATTGCCTTCGTGATATATCAGGTCGTATTGTTTTAATATCATTAATTTGCTGTTCTTTTATTCACATAGTATAGAGGGAATCTCCCTTGTTTGTCAATAAAGATGCCTTGCGCATGTAAAAGGTAATTTCTGTGTATGTCGTCTATAAACTGGACTTTAGGGTTTATTGAACCAAGAGTGACAGGTCTGTCACGGCACATCAGCTGGTGACCCCGACCGTGACCCTGTCCAGTCCAGACGACCGCTGGATCCATAAGATCCAAATAACAATTCGCCCATACACTATGTGCTACAATTCCTTGGGGCCCCAGGAAGGGTACACGCGGTGCTATATGTGAATTGTATTATACCAAATTTAGGTCAATTATTAAAGACAATGTGTAAATATGATTGCATACATGTGAAGTCACCACTGAACAGCAGATTGAATGACCTTTGTGTTTAATACTTAGGCTCTGTACTTCCTATACCCCATGATGTCCTGTTAGCGTGGCTGGGTGGACCGAGTTGATCCTCCCAGCAACTGTCTCTGTATATGTTTATGAGACCACCGGAGACACCCCGACGTTTTTTTACACGGATGTTTAACTATCAGCTGTTACTATCAGTTATTTGTCTTTATTTATATATATATATTCATGTCAAGGCCTCTAGAATAACCCACGATTCAACTTGGGTGTTCGAGCAATGCATGGCTATATATATAAATATATGGATTTATTCTTGTTGTACCTCGAAATACCACTTTTTCACGCTTTGGTTTTCGGTGCGGGTGAATTTATCTAATATTAGTTTTACACTAGATGTAGGGGGTTTGTCTGTGTGCCTGCATGAATATATCCGTACAATTGTCGTAATGTACTAATAGTTTACTGAGACACTACACTGTTTCTCTGTATTCTGTGGTCCAATAGTTTACTGAGACACTACACTGTTTCTCTGTATTCTGTGGTCCAATAGTTTACTGAGACACTACATTGTTTCTCTGTATTCTGTGGTCCAATAGTTTACTGAGACACTACACTGTTTCTCTGTATTCTGTGGTCCAATAGTTTACTGAGATACTACACTGTCTCTCTGTATCCTATGTTCCTCTGTGATCTTATAGTGTACTGAGACACTACACTAAGTGGCCTTTACTAGGATCTCTAAACCGCAAACCACGCCGGGTACATGGGAGAAGATAGTGTAGCCTAAGTTGTGTACGTTATGTGTCGTTATGTGTTGTTATGTGAAAGCTGAGACTGCGGCTAAGAAAATACTACAGGTTATATTATGTGAAAGCTGAGACTGCGGCTAAGAAAATACTACAGGTTATGTTATGTGAAAGCTGAGACTGCGGCTAAGAAAATACTACAGGTTATATTATGTGAAAGCTGAGACTGCGGCTAAGAAAATACTACAGGTTATATTATGTGAAAGCTGAGACTGCGGCTAAGAAAATACTACAGGTTATATTATGTGAAAGCTGAGACTGCGGCTAAGAAAATACTACAGGTTATATTATGTGAAAGCTGAGACTGCGGCTAAGAAAATACTACAGGTTATATTATGTGAAAGCTGAGACTGCGGCTAAGAAAATACTACAGGTTATATTATGTGAAAGCTGAGACTGCGGCTAAGAAAATACTACAGGTTATATTATGTGAAAGCTGAGACTGCGGCTAAGAAAATACTACAGGTTATATTATGTGAAAGCTGAGACTGCGGCTAAGAAAATACTACAGGTTATATTATGTTTAAGCTGAGACTGCGGCTAAGGAAATACTACAGGTTATGTTATGTTTAAGCTGAGACTGCCGCTAAGGGGCGACCCCAAAAATACTACAGGTTACATGCACGTTATGTTTAGCTCCAGCATCCGAGCGAGGTGACGTGAACGGCTGGCTCTGCAGCCTAGGGTTGCCCCCTAAATAGTACTACAGTGTGTCATATATGTTGTCTTTATATGTATGTTATATGTATGTGTTCCGAATGAATGAAGGTCTCTATATGTTTGTTTGTTTGTTTGTTTTGTCTTGTATGTAACAAAGTTGGGATATTGTGTCATTGTTAAGTGTACATGTTTGTATCTACTGTAAGCAGGAGGTGTGCTGCACACAGACTGCTGGTCCGTTCTGTATATGTTCGTTACGCCACCGGACACATCCCCAACTGGTTTTTACACTGAACGCCTGACAAGTGGTGACTGACCGTGTGACTGCTGCAGCTGTATGTGTGTCCCACTTTGGGGTAAGTGTTGGAGGTGAATGCTTTGGAAATTGTGAGCGTATGAATGACAGGCGCACCCATTTTATACATTAGGGCCGTGGTTCAACATATTTCATATGTGCCCCTCGATCGTTGCCGTTCCTGGGTCCATATATGTAATTGGGTTGGGGTGGCCTTGTAGAGTACTACTGATTCTGGTTACTGTGGTGCATTCACAAGTGCATGGCTGCGTACCATTTTGAGTCTGACTCAGTGGGGCACAGTGATTTACTTCTGAGTGAGCGGCGTGAAGGCCTGAGGACTGAGACACTAGGGGAATATTTTCCAGGGGGAGGAGAAAGAGAAAGAAACTCAGATATACCCCACATTCACGTAAGGTGCATCCAAGACACCTACTACTGTTCTTTTTTGCTGGATTAAAAAATTTGAGTTATATTGAAGCCTATACCCCTGAGAATTTACATACTGCAGTGATCTAACGTCATTAATTAACGTATTTAAAATAAGATGAATAAATAAACAGTGGCCACCAGCTTCACATAGAGGGAGAGAAATAGTCTTCCTTCAATCTATTAAAATAGACAGTTGAAAGAATGGGGGGGAAGGAAGGCGCTGTGACCTTCACCCATTACCAGATGCCTGTAGCAGTGGCACACACACACTGATAAGATTCCCACAACACTGTCAGTGGAAAAGGAAAACAATTTTTTTTCATGAGAATGCTCCCAGCTAAAATGTAGTCATGGACAGTGGAAGTAAATCTGGTTGAAATTAGTGACCCAACATAAGTGTGTAGATCAACTAAATTCTCTGTAGAATAATAAAATAAATGCAGAAATATTGTACTGTGACCAAGCCCGCTTATATCCTTAATACTTCTACAAGCTTGTAGATCTGCTATTGTTGTTACAGTTATGAACAGTCTGAAATGTGCGATAACTATTTAGTAATCCCAGAAATTAAGGACACTGATAACTAGGGAATGCCACCCTTAGATTAGATGATTGGAGTCAGTTATAAAAAATAAAATAAAAAAGCGAGGTCAGAGGTGAGAAGAGAGTAGAAATATGACGTTCAAATAAATTAGTTTCTTCAGATAATTCTGCAGAAATATAGAGAAAACAGTAGCTTGCATACAATAATATTCAAATTAATCTGTATGTTTAGGTATGGGGCAACTATATTGTGTAATTATATTTTCGCTCAAATCAATTAAGTGGTACAAAAAGTCAGTGTATGAGTGAGTGACATAACTAATTATAACTTTAATAATAATAATCATAATAATAATAATAATAATAACAATAATACGTTTAAGAATGTAAGTGGGCAGAAAGCCCAAACGCTTGTAGTGTGAACTCTTAATTCCTTGTTTCGTTAGCACGGCCAAGCTGCATAACATATACTGTAGTGGAGAGTGACATTTTGGAGTGCAGTGATCATAAAACATTAGTTGTTATAGACCAAACATGGCTTGCACGCGCACATGAAGGCCAAGAGCAGAACAGAGGCCTTACTGACATCACATGCACCATAGCGAGATTTGCCACACAGACTGCAGTATCAAAATACATTCAAGTGCCACAGACACAGTGCCTGTAGGTAATCCATACACTAAGTGACATATTCCCAAAATGGACCTTCACAGAAGTTAGAGATGTATTGATTCCACATTCGACGCTAACTTACAGCATGAGTGGCAGAGGTTCACTTCCAGCTGTGACCTGATGGGACATGGAACTGTACTGTGTGCGCTACAAGTGAAACACCACAACATAAACCATCGTTCTGGACATGACGTAGAGGGCCAGCAATAGATACAAGCTGTGACGTGGTTGAGACTCACTTCTGATGACACCTACGGGGAACAGACACCAAGCCTTGGGGAAGCTTGGGTTACTCAGACTTTGAATGTTTCAGAGACTTTACACTAGTTCACTACTATGCTATGGTCACGGACACATGACCTCTCGTCTCTTCAGCCAATGGAATATACGCAGCCGGGGTTGACCTCTTGCCCACTCTCTGTTGTTGTAGCCTCGACATGTGCAAATACATACATTTCTATCGATCTGGAGAGGACACAACACGATTTACGTTTATAGATACAATAGCAAGGGAGACACACACACCAGAGCTATTAGTGCTTGGTCGTATCGTTATCCAAAACATAATTCGTTCTGTTTTGAACTTACACAACAAATGACTAAAACAATTACAGAGGGAGAACTTTAATAATGTAATAAGTGAGAAAAACAACCCTGTTGAGGGAGGTCCAATGGACTTAATTGACAAGTGACAAACTCTTGGAATTATTGCTAAATAGAATGCCACATTCAAACTATATTTTTTTCAAAGTAATCTAAGTATGCAAGGCCTGTTGTTTTTCAGTTTTTCTAAAGCTGAAACTATGAAGGCACATGTAACGACTAATTAAGTTATAAGTGTGAACATATTATATTTGTTCAAAACCAAAGACAAGACTTAAGTGAAAAATTAAGGGAGGACATTAAGATGATTTTAGTGGCGAGCAGCTCTAATTTTTTCCATATCGACACTGTGCAGTAGATGTCCTTTCTTATCAAGATGTTTACAGTTCAGCTGTTTCACCCAATTCAGTGGCTGTGTCAACAAGACAGGCACAGATAAACGAGACTGAAGTGCACAAGGGAACCTCAGAGTTGTGATAATAATTAAGTATAAGCGGTATTGAATTGAGAATTATTGCCTGGTAGTAGCTAAAATAGGGCTTAAATAGAGTTAAGTGTTTTATGTTTTTATGTTACGTGAATAATAACATTATTTAAGCGAAGAGGTTTGCATTCCAACATTAGAAGTGATAGATTTTTTTGGAGCGATAAATTGATCACACTGTGGCAGGGTGGACAGGGTGAACCATAGCAAGATAAGTTTATAGCAGAAACAATAGATATCATACCTACTGGGGACATTTAGGCCCTTACAAGATACCAAAATAACTTATATGCTGATCTAAATTTGTTACGTGAATTGAAAGGTAGTTGATTTCTGTTGCAGTTGAGTTAAGTGGGGTTGTCAAGAGACTCACGAGCACGTTGGGTGATGCCTAGCAGAACATTTATGACCACGGGGGTAGCTGCACGGTCCATGGCCTCAGAAGGGTGCACACTTCGGGGCTGTGCGCGTGTTGGCTCCTTTTGTGCTCTGGCTTGATTTGATTCACATACAGCGAAGTGAGGTGTTTGTGTGTGCTGTGCAAAATATCTCCCCCTTATGGTAATGGTCAGTGCGCTTGGTGTACATTATGAGAACATGCCGGGTTTTGGGTGCAGAGTGGATGTCAAGTGATTTCATACATTGCTGACATTTGCTTTACAGTTTATTGCCAGTTGCGGTGGACTGACTGAAACCTACACTAGTCTAGTGTCAAAAGAATGCATACTTTACATCATCGATTTTGGTGCTAGATGTATCCAATTACCTTGCTCATCATTGACCTAACGTTTATTTCAATTACCATGTGACCACTGATTGACCAAGGTGTGATTAAGGTTATGTAATTTTGCTGTCATTAACCTTCCATTTCTCTGAAACAGGTCATGGGTTGCAGAAGAGAAGTGTACAATTTTGTACAGCCCGAGGATAATGTCAATTGACCTGTGCATAAAGCACAGGAAAGTTGTTTTGTTGTGTTTCCAATTACATTTTGTGTATGGTATGTGTTGTTGTGTATGTCAAAAAGGGTAAAGGAGGGTGGCACCCTGGCCTCTGCACATTCCTATGCTGTGTGCCCTGCCGGGTGTCAGGTCAAGGAGGGAAATAATATAATAGCAGATTGATATTGAGATACATAGTATAATGTTAAGTGACTTGTAGAAACTTTCATGTCGAAGTGTTGTAATGTTGCCGTTAATTTTTGTTAAATGGATGTAAGGAAGGAGAGACAGTGACACGCACACACTCTCATACACAAGCACGCCACAAATTAG
Source organism: Gymnoscopelus braueri (assembly GCF_963280865.1). NCBI lineage: Eukaryota > Metazoa > Chordata > Actinopteri > Myctophiformes > Myctophidae > Gymnoscopelus > Gymnoscopelus braueri. The sequence continues at coordinate 20,034,452 of NC_137615.1, forward strand.
ATAGTATAATAGTACAAATACAGTCGATAGTCCAGATAGTATAATTAAAGTCCAAAGCATAATACGGGCCAAAGACCTAAGTGAAAGACTTGCCACTAGACAATATTTACTACACAATTTTTTTTTTTATATCAAGGAGGGTGACTACACAATAAATTTGACTAGTACCCATATCACTCTCAGCCAGACAGGAACATACCATTGTTTCTTGGGGTTTAATCAGAGTGATTCTTTAGAGACAGATGTAGTATTGAGAGACCAAACAGAGAGATTTTTACACGGCCCGACATCTATGCTGCCCAAGGCCACTGAACGACCCCAGAATACATAATAAGTTTGATTTTGATTTTGATAGTAATGTTGGGGGACGTAATCTGATCGTAGCGATCTCCCTGGCAGCTTTAGGCACATTAAATATGGGCTATCCCAATACACACCACAGAAACATTATATTGCCACCTGGGCCCCCATGCTGAACTTGACGAAGAACACCCCTGCACGATATCTACGCCCGACCTTTGACCTCAAGGAGGGTACGGATCTGACTGGCGCTTGGGGGTTGGGGCCCCTGTGTATAATACGGGGGGCTCCGGTCTCAGGCCCCAGGAGGGTACGGACCCGGGGGGCTCGGGAGTGGGACCTCCGCCTCTTAGCTCATTCAGTGCCAAGTACATTCGTTAATGGCACTGGATGGGTTGGGGGGGGGGCCTAGTCTTGGGCTCTGTCGGAACCTCCTCCTCCGGGCTCGGAAAAGTGACCACCTCAACCAGAGGAATTGGAGAAGAAACCAAAAATGCACACAGAGAACAAGTGAATTGATTTTTTTTTTTTTTTAAATATATATATTACACATGTTAGAATAGTTGCTTGTAAAGGAAAACTCAGTGGGAATGCCCCACTGAGGGACCCTAAGTTTAGCAATGCAATATGGAATCAAATGATGTAATTGTCCCCAATAAGAGCTCATGTCCAGATGGTAGGTTTGGGACTGCCCCAGCCTAGTTCAGAGTTTCCCCTTCAAAGAAAAGGGTTTTCCTCGGCTCACATGACTCAAAAAGAGAATAATGGGACCTGATTTTTTTAAACATGAAATATGTTATGCAAGTGGATGAGGTTAGGGGGTAGGCTCCCCAATCCTTGTCCACAACAGGCGGCAGCGGGGTCGCAAGGCTCCCAGAGCACGTTAAAGACGTTATATAGTGCTGGGGAGAGACTGAAGGGCCCCCGTGTTCTGTCAAGGATGAATCAACATCCTAGCTGTGTTTTCCGTCTAGTCGGTGTGCCGACTGCCGCTCTCTCCTAGGGTTGGCAGCACATGGTGCGTGGATGACAGTCCACACCTAACCGGACGGGAGTGCGTGACTCACCGGTTACAGGCAAGGCGGGTGAAAACGGTTAATATTCTGGTTCCCGTAGCCAAGCGGGGCCAGGACAAGACCGTCGGTTTCCTGCCTGGGGCGCCAACTACGCCTACGGGTAAGGGATCGCTATCGACTGGGTCACCCGCCGGTCGGATCGCAAAAAGCATTAATTCCATGGCGTGCTCCCCGACAGGAGGCGGGTGTGGTCGCTGCGTTCGGCTCAATGTACAGTCAGGCCATCACAAGCTGAAAGCGACCGCCGGAGTGCTACAGTTACTAAGCGAGTGATGCTCCTGTGATCGGTGGGCTTTGAAAAGAAGACGCCGGGAAGCAGGAGACTTGAACTCTCTATCCAGGGTGACCTGGGTGTAGACCTCAAGTGGAAAGGGGTCTAGCCTGGGACTGCGCCCCGGTGGGGAGGTTCGAAAGACTTAAGTGAATTTCTATAAAGTACTGTTTAAGTGTTTAATCTTGTGTTGTTGTGGGTACTAAATTCGTACCCAAGGAGGGCTTGATGGTCCATTGTGGAACCTTGGGCCGTCAACCTTTACTTTATAGAGTGCAGTCAGAAGACAGGCCTTGATAGCCACAGCGTTGATATACTGAATGTAATAGATAAGAACTTCAGAATTCTCCAGGCGCTCAACCGAGCGCTTGTTTGCATGCAGACTTAGATGTGGAGCGAATTGCCTTCGTGATATATCAGGTCGTATTGTTTTAATATCATTAATTTGCTGTTCTTTTATTCACATAGTATAGAGGGAATCTCCCTTGTTTGTCAATAAAGATGCCTTGCGCATGTAAAAGGTAATTTCTGTGTATGTCGTCTATAAACTGGACTTTAGGGTTTATTGAACCAAGAGTGACAGGTCTGTCACGGCACATCAACCTATGACAAGGGATATTATAACTTTTGTCGTATTGCTACAGGGAGACATCAGTAAACGGATGCCTGTCAGTCCAATTTGGCTGTACGTGTACATGGTGTTGACGTCATCACAGATTAGAGCCTGCATGGGCTTTCCAGGGTATCTCTGTGAAAGAGAGTCGTTTACATTCACGATGACACTGAGCTCTCCAAGGTAATGGAAGCAACTTGTGAACTCTGTGAAAGAGAGTGAGATTCTCCCTTAAAAGGGCCAAGTGATAAAGCGCTTTATTTCATTAGTTCCCACTGTATCTGCAAGTATGTCACAGCAAAATGACACAGGAGAGCTGCCAGATTTTAAAAAAAAAGAAAAGAAAGAAAAGTAAACGGGACCTTTAGCAATAACACGCATTTGCATCACGGTTCTCAAGAAGCCCTGAAGCTGATTGATTAATAGAGACAGGGCACGCCAAGCCATATCAGGCCCCCTGCTCAGGTTAAGTGGTGCTAAGATTGTTTTATATAGTCTGTGATTAGAGGAGGAAGCTGGAGAGTTTGATCTTTTAGAGTTCCTGACCTCCTAATCACATGGGGACGTTTCGATCCAACCTGCTCCCAGCAACTTCAATCAGACACACTCTTTGAGGTGGGAACTGCCGGCGGGAAATAAACTTCCTCATATCAGGTCAATAAACTGGTCTAGAAGGTTTGTGTGTAGCATGATACATGTTTCATACAGTGAAACAAAAATAATGGTTATGAGGATCAAAGCAAATCTCAGGCTTGATGAAAATTGCCAGATTTATTAGAATAATGTTCTTAATGTGGTGTATATAGCACTGAAGAAAAAAGACAAAAAGGTGAAGAAAAAATAGAATAACACTAATTTAACTTAACCCAATCAAATCAAAAAAATATTTTATTCCAGTAACAAGTCAGAAACTATTCATGTGAGTTGATTTGATTTCAACCATAGTTTGAGGCCCCCCAAACAGCGTTCAGCCAACAACAATGTCCAGATAACGGACACTGATGTGACTTTCTAACAATGTTACTCTCTGGTAGTCTAAAATTCACATTTCTAACAAATATATCAACTACGAGATTGTGTGCTCTAATCTGATTTAAGAAGAAAGTTGCCTCATTAAAGACCACATAAGAACCTAGAATGCTGGTGGTCAATACACACTTAAAAGGGTGATGAAACCCCCTTTCATTTTATCTCTGCTCACTCCACTAAAGATGGGGTCTAATAACAGCATGGTTCCAATGTGGATCTCAGACTTCATGTGTGGTTGTCTTTGTCATATCTAAGTATGACTCCGGATTTGGGTACAGCTTTCAGCCCGATCTATGACTTCCCTTATACAATTACAATTAAATATTCAGCATAAAACATCATATGTGAAAAATTGTCAGTGACAGTACTTCCTTGTCCTACTGGCAGGGTGCACAACAAAATTTGGCACTAATCAGTCCAGTACGTGGTTTGCAAGATTGACCCCTGCAAAAACGGAAACACAGACCTTCTTCTCGATGTCTCGCCCCATACAGAGTCAAGTGGTTTAAATGCTGTGAAATGGGCATTGAGAGAGCAGCAGTGGAGGGGGAGGGGAGCAGTCAGAAGGACTATCTTCACATGCAGTGGTGGACAAAGCACTCAGCCCCAGTACTTGAGTCAAAGTATAGATACTCCTGGTCAAATATGACTCAACTGAACTACAAGTGAAAATTGCTCTATCAATATTTTACTTGAGTTAAAGTAGTGGAATACTTGCTTAAAAATACGTAAGTATTCAAAAGTACAAATTACAATGTACATTTTCTTTTTAATATCAATGCACGGCTGTATGCTCACAATGAGTCGCAACACCATGTGTTGTGAGCTTGTATATCGTCTATATTTAGCGTAGAACGAAAACAGCAGGGCGGCTAGTATACAGCCCATGGGAATCCAATCAACTAAGTACAGGGTTTAAGTGGTTTTTAAGCATAGACAAGTGAATTATATGAATTACCAGCTACGAAATGCAATTAATTGTCCACACTATAAGTAAAAACAACCTTAGTGGGAATGTGTTCCACTTTCACCTCCTCTGCTAAATAAAAAAAATGACTATCCTTCCCATGTCTGATAATGGTGAGGTCATCTACAGATCAGCGTGCAAGGGCTTGCTACAAAAGCTTGATGTCCTATACCATTCTGCAATCCGGTTTGCTACAAACCCCTTCAGAGCACACCAATGCACTCTATATTCTTCTCTAAACAGGCCATCATTACACACCCGTCAACAAATGCACTGGTTCATGTTAATATACAAAACTCTCCTTGGTCTGCCACCCCCCCACTCCCCCTATCTGTGTCAGCTGTTGCACACCGCATCTTCTGTATATACAACCCCTGCTCTGCTCATCCCAAAAACAAACTATTGTTGTCGTTTCAATCCGCTGCAGCCAGAGGACACTTTCATTTAAAGACTTCAGGACATTCTTAAAGACAAATGCTGCTGTCCAGACTGTTGGCCCTTTTTGCTGTCTATTCAGCTATGTAGTATTGCGTTTTTGGGTGCATTTAACTGTGTTCTGTACATTTTTATATTGTGTTGTTTTTAGATTGTGTAATTATTATTTTTTTCTACTTGATTGATTTGATTTCTTTCCCTGTCCTGCCTTTTGTCAGGCCGCAGTTGTAAATAAGAATTTTCTCTTAATCTTGCCTTGCCTGGTTAAATAAAGGTTAAATAGAAAATAAATAAAGCGGGTACTATTTTGAAGTCCACTATGAAAAGGCTGATTTTCATTAGTGGGTCCCTTGACGCTGCTGTGTCTGGTTGCTAGCATTGGCCAACTTAAAAACAAATGAATTGTGATGTACAGTGAAGGTAATGTGCAGTTTTAACAATAACCATTACAAATGATCACAATACACTTACATACACTTACACAGGATTATTACTCATGTAGTCTGATATACTGATATAGTCTGATATACTGATGCACTGTAGTCTGATATACTGATGTAGTCTTTTCCTCCGAGGTGGAAAGACTGGTGACGCGAGGTTAGATGTAGTCGGACATACTGATACACTGCATTGATAGTCTGATATAGTCTGTACTGACAGTCCATTCAAACAATGGAAACAATGTGTGGGAACTGCTGCTATATTCATTTAATGCTCTCCACTACTTCTGCAGTGACACCTCATGGCCGTTTGTAACTTTGAAACTCACATGATAGTTTGGTCCAAATCAAATCCATAATTATAAAGAAATATTAAGTGAGAATTTCTAAGCCAAGGTAGACAACACATTTTCTAAAGGCTATAAAGTGCTGTGTGAAACGGTGGATTTACTCCCTGAAGAAGTAACTGTTACTGTACAGTACCAAAGTATCACTTTTAAGGCTGTAGTTGATCATGGAATACAACTATTTTGTATAGTTTATCAAACTCAAAACTCTCTAGAGTGAACACAATTATCTACATCATCAAAAGCAATTATGGATGCACAGAACTATTGTCCTATTGTCCCCTGCACAGATAACACACAATTAACATCACAAAGGAGAGGGAATAATGGAGCTGCCCAGCTGGTGTAAAAGGGACATGACAAGCTGCAGTCAGATGTTAGGCACAAAAAAACATGTTTCATCCCATTCAAATGTGGATACGTAGAGTCAATAAAACATGATCTATGAGACAAAACACAGACATAATGTAGACATAATGTAGACATAATGTAGTGAGTATCTGACGCACTTGACAACATAATACCAATGAATGCCAGTATCTATAAACATTATTCTTATGCCTGGGGGCGGACAGTTCATTAAGTTTTAATTAACATTCACTACTGTCTGTCAGTGCCAGAATCAGAGTCAGGAGAGAAGAATTTCTCTTGCGTCTAATCTGAGATATACTGTAGGCAGTATCTGGAAGAGAATTCCGTGGGTCAAGTTGTTTCTTAAACAAATATTTTAACTTAAAATGTGGGCCTGTTTGAAATTCGGGGAGGGCAATTTCTCTCTTTAATTTTCTCTTTCTTTTTATTAATGCCTGTAGTACGTCAACAATCATGTGGCTAATACCTGATGCTTCCACTTCCTCTGGCATGGCGTAGAAATCAAAATGAAAAAAAAAACAAAAAAAAACTAGAAAGCAAAGTAATACAAATAAAAACTAGAAAAAGTGCTCCTCGGAGCAGCGGGAGCACAGGTCTCCGCCAGGTCAGGTAGGCTATTGTGGCCTCCTGGTGGCGCTATAATAGGCCAACGTGAAAAGGGTGCCATTTCTTCTTAGGCCTTGCACGACAATCGGACACTGACTGCATTCATGATTTGAGGCATTTTGTTAAAAACATTTGTTTCGCTAAATTAGAACTGCTGGTGGCGCTATAACAGGCCAATGTTAAAAGGGTGGCATTTGTTCCTCAACATAGTGTGAATGTGCGTGCAAAGTTTGACCGCAATCGGACGGTGCGTTCATGATTTGCGGAATTTTGTTGAAAACAAGCCAATAATGCAAACTTTAGATGTCAATCTTAGCCAATCAGTATGGAATATGAAAAATCAAACACATCCGTCGTGATCACATGACTATAGAGATCATGTGTACCGATTTGCGTGAAATTTTGATAAAATTGGAAGGAGTAGTATAAAATAATGTGTTTTACATAAGTCGGCCTCCTGGTGGTGCTATAAAAGGCAGATGTGAAAAATGCAGGGCAAAGGTTTTTCCTTGACCTCTAGGGAGTGTGCATACAAAGTTTTACAGAGATCGGTGCAGTTATAGGTAAAAACACAAATCGGCCTGTTATAGCGCCACCATGAGGCTGATTTGAAAAAAATCTAATGGTAGTTCTTCCTCGGCCTAATGGGAATGTGCGTGCAAAATTTCACGGAAATTGCATGCTGTGTTCATGATTTGAGGCATTTTGTTCAAAACGGAGCACTCCTGCAAACTTTGGAAGACATTTTTAGCCAATCAGGATGGAATATGAGAAATCTGGAAGACCCGTTTTGTTTAATGACTATAGAGATACTGTGTACAGATTTGCGTGATTTTTGGACAAAATCTGTAGGAGTACTCAAAAAATATGTTTTGCACAAATCGGCCTCCTGGTGGCGCTATAAAAGGCCCATGAGAAGAATTTAGGGCA
>NC_137615.1:20046837-20276837 GCF_963280865.1 Gymnoscopelus braueri
TAGCTTTAATATTGCCAGATGAGCAATCTCTCAACCAAAATACTCTTTGGAGATACTGTGTAATTGACTCCACATCTAACAGTATGGAACAAATCCCTCTAGCAGAGGGAGATGACAAATTGCATTAAAAACACTCAATTGGGCCAGGATTGGATTGAAGCTCATGTTCCTCTTTATCCCATTAAACATGAAACAGTTTAATCTCTGAAACTTGCTGACACAGAGGGAAATGCTTAAGCATGCAGCATGTATTTGATTTCTTAAAAAAAAAAAAAAAAAACGAAATCAAGGTACATCACCATGGCCTCTGAACTACAGTGCCCTACTGTGTGTGAATAATAGCAAAACGCATCCAATCTAGAAAAAAGAACTGACATTTCCACTCGTCCTCACTTAAAAATAGCACATCATTTTTATCAGCATCATCATGGCGATGACAATACTGAAGATACTGATGCACGTATGCTGTATACTGTGTATCACTTGTTTCAGCCCTCTCAAAGTGTAACATGAAAGAGACTCAAACTGTCAAATCATCCAACTTTCGTCTTCAATAGCTTACCCGATTTGAACATGTTCCGCTTCTTTTCATGACATGTAAACAGGTTTTGACATGGGTCTAGTTAAATGTGTAAGACACGCTGAAGAAGAAGAAAAAAGAAAAACAGGAGAGAGAAATGCCTGTGCAAAACCAAACCTGTCAACACTCAGTACCTGCTTTAAATCTGTTCCCCATTTCAGGCAATCTGTGGGAACCAGGCCTGTGGAGTATAATCCTGTTTTCATCCGCACCCCACCCCCCACCCCACCACCGCACCCTCTACTCTGTATCACACTTTCAATTCCACTTGCTTGGGCCTTTGTGTGATTTTCATTTGATCTTTCCTTTAAAATTCAAAATCTATTCGGTTTTTTCTTCTTCTTCTTTTGACTCATGCTGTTGCCATGAAGCCCTATTTATGTCTCTATGTTTGGAATTGCAAATCAAGTGTGTGTGATTTAGGGTACATGGAAGTCCAAAATTCCCTGGCATCACCTTTTATGATTCTATGGGTTTAAAATGTTAACAAGGGCATTTTAGCGAGGCGATTTGTGCAATACCAGCCAGTCTCAGCCTATGTGTGCATATCCCTCATTCTGATTCTCACAATAATCGGGTACCTTTACCTCATTGAACACATACATGTATGTATACTATACTGTCTTGGGTAGTAGTCCAGAAGCAAAATAATGTTCTTAATTATTTGGTCTGAACCAAAGATAGCCTACAGTCTATCACACAGACAGAGGTCACCAATGTGCTCTTATATAGTGCAAAAGCACATTTTTGGATGATGGAATGTATTTGATATGACGGGGTAGCAATGCACTAGCACTGCCCCTGACTGAAGAACATTTTGGCATTACAGTACTGCAACATATGCTGCAGAAGTTCTGGAACTTCTTTCTTCTCTTTTTTTGTAGGCCTTATTAATCGCACGTGGGAAATTCCGTTTCAGCTTCACCCTCACCCAGCAGATGGCTGCTCAGATGGTCACGATGAGCGCTCGGGGGGGGCAGTTAGGGGTTAAGTGTCTTGCTCAGTGACACGTCGACATGTATTACTGGGCAGGCAGGGAGGCAAACCGGTGACCTTCTGATTACCAGAAGGCCTCTCGACCCACTACGGTGCTACGACTGTAATGTTATATCTTCTTATTATAAAATTGGTTTAAAGGTTTCATGACGTTCAGTTTTACCACACATTAAAAGTCTTTGTCATGGTCCTTCAAACGTGTATAGAAAGTTTTAACAAAAAATTCCACTCCATTGATCCATGGCAGGTGTTTTTCTCTCACATTTCACAAAGCCTTTTCAACTGCAATGAAAAAAGAAATCTTTGCCTGCGGGTGTCGCTGGTGAGGGATTTTGCCTGTCAATCATCGCCTCTGCTCCGCCCCCCCCCAAAGGAAAGGATAGGGGAGGGGAGGGGCGAGGAGGAGAGTGGGCGGGATTAATCGGCTGTGACCTCACTGCCGAAGGGCCAAGCTCAGATTACTTTTCAGCCTAATTATTCAGAAAACCCCAGACCACAGACAATCCACTGAATGTTCAAAGTTCAGATTTTTTGGGTGTAATTGAGGTCAGAAAACCCCCCAAAAAACATAAAAAATAAAAAAAGTGAAAATGAATGTCATAGGACCTTTAAGGGAGGACCGGCCGGCCGGGGGGGAACATGCCCAGGCACGCTCCTCTCTTGTGCATGACACTGTTTAACCCCGGAAGTGAATTAATATTAATTAGTTAAGTTTCAGGAATAATGCAGTGTTTTGGAAGTAATGAGGACATGGACTGGATATAACACATGGATTATACTGAGAGTTGTGTTGGAGTTTCTAATTTTTTTTTTTTTTTGATAGTTTTGCTGTTGAAAAAAAAGTACTCTCTTTGCTTTTGATACACCATAAAGGAATGTGACACAAACAAACATTCTTCATAAATGAAGCCCTGGCCGCCAGTGTAAAATACGTTCTCGAGGCCGGGGCGGTGATTTGCGGCAAACTGCGGACCCGGTTATCCCGTTTGTCGTCATTATCAGTTTTTTTTTTAGCCGGGGCTGCTCACGCTCGCCAGGCACGCTGGTCTCGTCCCTTCCCATTCGGCCCCGTCACTCTTTGGTCACCCGCTTAAACTTAGGAACATCTACAGTATCAGAGCCAAATCAGAGGACCTCCGGCGATGGACAGGCACATGGGGTTCCAGCAGCTCTGCTAGATATTGAGGTGCCAGGCCGTTAAGAGCTTTAAAAGTTAATAATAAAATCAATTCTAAAGGTTACTGGCAGCCAGTTCAGTGCAGCTAGTACTGGGGTAGTATAAGTAAATTAATTAAATCACATTTTGTAATTTGTTGTTATGGTCCACTACTGTCCGACCTGTTATGTTGGTATTTTTAATCTCTGCCAAGCCAGAAACTCAGGGGCGAGGATTATGTTTTCACCCCCGTCTGTGTCTGTCTGTCTGTCTGTGTTTGTAGTACATCTAATCTCGGGCACCGCTGCACCAATCTGTATGAAACTTTGCATGCACACTCCCAGTAGGCCAAAGAAGAATGTCTACCCCAAATAGGCCTCATGGTGGCACTATAACAGGTCACTTCACATTTTGGCCTATCCTCCTATAATTTGACAAACCTCTACAGCTCTGTAGTCATGTCATGGTGAAGCTACCCGGTTCTCCTCAGTGGCTGGAGCAATTGCTCTGATTTTTTGCACACAGCCATTGAACATTACCATCTGAACGCAACTGCGAAGCCCGTTTTTCAATTTAATCAAATCTCAGCTTATTATTAGCATTTATGTGTCAGACAATGGGAGATCACATTGCCAGGTTTCGCGCGAGAAACAAGCAGCAAGGTCTATGAAAACAAGGCCAAACGAAGCGAGCCCTACAAGCAACAAGGTCTATGAAAAGAAGGCCAAACGAAGCGCCTTCACACATATACATTGCCTCTTGGAAAACAGCCGATCTACAAGCTCACAACGCGTCCCCACACCCACCTGCACTTTCACAACCAACGCCAAAAACACCACCAATATTGCCACTAAACCGCTCACAATAGGCGAACATGGCAACGCCAGGGAGCCACATTCCATTCTGCGTCGCAGCTCCGTACTAGATGCCCGAACCACCTTAACTGGTTCCTTTCCACGTGAAGGAGCAGCAGCTTTAATCAGAGTCACTGGACGTAGGGAGACGCCAGCCATCCATCTGAGAAAACTCATGTCCACCACTTGTATCCGTGATCTTATTCTTTCGGTCATGACCCACACTTCAGGACTATAGGTGAGAGTAGTAGTTTTTGCTACTACTCCTACAGTTTGTCAAACCACAAACACGAAAAGTTGCACCTTCAACTCTATTTCCCCCCGCAGCTTCCTCGTGACCGGACAGCTTCACCCTACGACTGACACAGCCTTGGGTAGGCAACCCGGCCTGGTGAAGGTCTGCGCTTCGAGGAGGCCACTTTTCTAGATTAATTATACCAGGCCGATGCCTGCTGGGAACGATACCCATTGGGAACAATGTCCTTTGGAAATGCATGCCCCTCCGGTTAGGAAATACCCGTTGTACCCATTGTCAAAAGTCTCAATAGAAGAGCAGGGAGACAAAATACAACCACCCCAATTGTATAAGTTATATTTTGTTAACCCATTAAAACTTGGAGAGTATATCTGTGTCATTTTAGATTTCTTTGGCTATTCATAAATAGCAGATATACAAGCTCATAATCAAGCTTGTAATCAAAAATTACATTTTATTCATTAGAATAAGTTACATAGTGCTGCTTTAATATAATAATTTCTGTACAGTGAAAGTTCTAAGTATAGACCTGTAAAATTAAGAATCTATGATTAACAAGACACTATACCTGTATGTATGCAATCCAAGTAATACCAGGGGAAAATAAACTTTGGATCTATTGAATGAATTCCTAAGAGAAATTTATGCAAAGAATTTTAATATGGCTCCAGACTTTCATCCGCTCGGCAAATAAATGGCTATTTCTCCATTCAAATATGATTCCAAAGAGCACATCACACAGAAGCCACATTTCCAATTCTTGAATCACAGACATTAGCATTGGAAAGGGATACACTCAAATGTCAAGGAATAATAAACAAGTAAATAAAGTGTGTTTTGGTTCAACACTCTGTATCTGAAGCATCACCCCCAACAGTAGTATAATGATCCTTTGATCATATTTGAATGCATATTAGTTTTTTGTTTTTAAGAATAAGTAAAAACTTATGTCAAAAAAAGTATCTGCCTTCTAGGGAATATTATTGCCCTACTTGATGCTCGGTTAGGGATTTAGGTGAGTTATATGAACTGGGTCATAATAAGCACGAGTTCCTGTGATTTATTGACAAGGGCCCAACCAGGCTGCTGACATTTCTGTTGATTGTGGCATTGAAATGGGTAGCATTGGTATTGATCTATTGTACATACTTAGTGTCGGCCTGTTGGAATGCAGTTCTGTCTTGTTATGACAGACTAGAATCACATTTCTCTCTTTGATCTTGGTAGATGTCAGACACCTGGAACAGCTGAAACCTCACAAACACATGCATCATCAGTGTAAACTACCTTCTGAAAAGTCGCAACTCAAAAGGTGTGGACAATACGGTCACCGTCACTATTTGATAGTACTCTCGAGTGGTCTTTTATTAAACTTGTGATGTGAAAACACTTTGTACATGCTATAATACAGTAAATCAAGTTTGTAGCTGCATTATGCAGCCTTTGCTTACAATAAAGTAAGGAGATGTTAATGGGATAGGTTTTGCTGCATCAAACTTGCAGAAAAAATGTTATTTGCACCTTTGTCTTTTTTTTGATCATACTGAATATTCTCAAAGAGAGAAACTGCTAAACAATTCTAATGCTAATTCTGTCTGGAAATCTATGTCACCTGTACTGTCCAACAAAAAAGGCTTCCGTTAATATTTTAGATGAAAAATTAAGCAATGAATTTGCTCTATGTTGATTCATTTCACATTTCTAATGACTAGTTTAAAAGTTTGTCCGTGCAGTATAGTGGAGTCCCTTGTGGCACAATAACGCAATCATGCAAGTGATGATTCTCTCTGACCAATCAGTCACCTTTTGGTACTGCGCCAGTTAGCTTGAAAGAGGTGACACAAAAAAAAGGAAGTATTTATAACTGGTTTGAGATTTAAACTTTTGTCTGTTGTCATAGTTTAGTGAATTATATACAGTGTTGTGCTTTAGGCCTTACATAGAAACCTGCAGTAGCAAATTAGAGAAAGTGGGGTGGTGGGTGAGTGCTCATGTGAGCTGATTATGTCAGTGTAGCCTCCTCCTTATCAAGAGGGCACCTTCGATCAGATGCTACGAAACAGATGTTTCATTACTTCTACAACAACTTCAGAAGGTCCAAAATACAACTTTCCACCACTCTAAAAACTTTATTTAGGATTACACTAGGCCCACATTTCACCCAGTAATTGTATAGTAATATCACCATCAATCTTAACAATTGGCTGTTTGGATGCATGGCTGAAACTCTTGTCTTAAAATGACCCATGCATTGCACAGATCAGAAACTGCATCGGAAATCTGAGACTGTTAAAGCAACTAGTGCTGCTGACATAGAAGGGTACAGTAATTGTTATTATTAGCTGTAAAGTAAAGGGAATGCTGAGCCTCATAGCTTGAACAAACCAGCCCCACAGCTCAGAAACCGCATAGTGCCACAAGTCATTGGTTACAGGGACAACTGACTAATCTTGCTAGCTTGGAGTCCAATATTACAGGACTAGCCATCATCTGACAAAGCCTCTGATTGCAATGAATTTATGTGTTGTGGTTATTCTATACCTTTTATAGATGGATAATGTTTGTGAAATGTATGCCCCTTGTAAATTGTCACTGAGAATGTCCTATCGCCCCTAATGGAATGATATTGAGTTTTCCCATGACATTTAGAGGTTAATTTGCAATGCTTTCATGGTTATTTATTGATGGTGAGCCCTGATATTAGCATTCACCACGCTTTTCATTGACAGAAATGATTAATAAACCGTCAAATCAAACAGGATGGTCAGTCAGAAGCAGTTATGCACACAGTGTCAGAGATATATTTTGGAGGGTTCAAACTGCCTACTTCAGTAATATTATACAAACAAGCTTTGTGATATACTAGAGGCGCCCGGCCCGCTAGGCACGCACGGGGCTCTAGCGAGGGCTCGCTTATTTTGGGGTACCAAAATCGTGGGATAAAAATTTCCCCAAAAAAAGTTAAAACATTTTTTAATATAAAAGATATATATACATGGGGGACCCCTGGGAGTCTTGGGACCCCCTGGGAGTCTTGGGACCCCCGCGAAACATTGCGGACCCCCGTGAAACATCGCGGACCCCTTCGGCTGTTTTTTTTTTTTCATGAAGGTGGTTGCTTGTTTCTGGCGCACATCTGGCAACACTGACCTGTCTGCTTGTCTGCCCCCAACGTGGCAACCCAGACTGCCGAGCGGCTGCGTTGAGACACTGGCGTGTTTTAATGTTTTGTGTGGGATGTGCATGACGTATTAGCGTGAGTGTGGTGTGATAGAGAGACATGAGCAAAGTGAAAGCAACGGCGGGGGTTGAAGCGAAGTGGTCGCGTCGCGTGTGTTGTTGTTGTGGGGAGATTTCAATAGCGACTGCGTGGTGTTGCTTTCGGTTTCGCTCGGCGGTGGTCGGTGCTGACGCTAGGGAATAACATGGTCGACCCGTAATGTTGTGAGTTTGTGCTGGCCGCAATTAATTATGCTCCGAGGAGGCAAATGTGTGGTGAGCAATGAAAAGTAGCCTACGCCACCCGTAAATTAATTGCGCACGTTGTGGCTTGTGTTGTTAGCGACATGTGATATGTTGTTGTTGTGTTTAGTGCGAAACAATGACACGGGAAAAATCATGACGGACTTCTCTCCAATGTAATAATAGATAGATAGATAGCACCTACCTTAAAGGTGCTACAGTAACCTTTCTCAAATGGTGCTACATATACCATGCCCAAAACTAAGCTGAAGTAGAGCCAGGGAGAACCTCTAAAGAACCATAGAGGCTAAACAGGTTGTTTGTATGGCTGTGGTACTATACACTATACAGGACCTCAACAATCCCATAGAAATGCTTAAGAATATATATGTTTTAATGCCTATGTCAGCCTTTGTTTCCCTAGCTGATTCTTTTGTTCTTTTGGCAACATCTGTGTCCCTGGTAGTGGCTTGTTTTTGTTTATTGCATGCCTTGTGCATACATAGGGAGACCGGGGACTAAAGTAACAGGGGGCATAAGTAACAGACTCAATAACTCTAATTAGAAATAAGCTAGAGGGGTGAGACTTCTTGTGCACATGCTCAGTAGGGTCCTCTCTCTGCCTATGGAAGGATAGAATGATCATTTCATCTCAGCAGAAGTTTTCAACAAAAAACTGATTTTGAGGTGTAAATGTAATTTTTTGAAAGATAAGATGCTAATTTAAACTTAGATGAATTGTATCTCTATGTTATTGGTCACAAATTAACGTCAGCAGCCTATGCTAGTATAGGTGTTTCTAGCAAGAATATTGGATTTTATCATGGTTGCCCCATCGGGGGCAATTGTAACAAAGTGACCGGGGTCAATTGTAACAATGTGTTTTCAATGCAAGCAGATTTTTTGTCTGGGATTTCATACTTTTATGTTAGTAAATGAACATATTTCACTAAATGTCACTACATTTCAAAGTAAAAATAAATTTAAATAAAAAATAGACATACATTTGAAAAAACAAAATTTAAAGATAAAATCATTCGAATAAAAATACAAAATAATTGTAATTATGTATCTAAAACATTCGTAAGTAAAAATTGTAAATTATAAAAAATACATATTACTTAGTGATGTGCTTTTATTTGAGATACTTCGGCAAAAGGGTAAAAGCACCTTTTGACTCAAACCCTTGTGTGGTCTCCCTTATTGGCACCTCTTATGCTCAACAGCCTGGTAAATATTTTTATGTTACAAACTCTTGTTGAAAGAGTGTTAAAGTGTTAAAGATTTTTCCTTTGTAATGTTTTGAAAATATCCAATCTGCAAACTGCGTTGTGACCTTGTAGATTGGCTATTTTCAAATAGCTTAAAGTGTTTAAACTGTTCCTCATTTTGCTGGGGACCCCGCAGACCCCTGGGTCCCTCAAAGACCTCTGGAGGTCCCGAACCCCACTTTGAGAACCAGCGGCATAAGTGATTCTCACCAAAAGAAACAGTCTGTACTCTGTGTATATTACCGTAAGCATTGTGACAGATTATGTCCGGCAAGCATTATGCCGAATATCCGGTGTAAAATTAAAGTGCATTGAGGGATTTGCCTCTTGGCTGGACAGATATGTATGGTGGGAGGTTATGGCGCCACTGGTTCTGCATGATCACCTTTGATCCAGATGGGCCTGCATGACCAACCTACTGTAGACAAGACAGATGACAGAACAGGAAGAAGAGATTCTTCACTGGATTCTCACCTTGACTCACACCGGCTTCTACTTTCTGCCAACTTATTTACAGCTTGTGCACTGTGAAATCCTGTGTTCATTGGGTATAAAAATGGGTACGTGACAAAATGTAACTTTCCTTCTGTGCACAAAGTTCTGCTTGCTCTACTGATTGGGATTTTTACTTTGATTCCTTTGACTTTCTCACCTCCAAACTTGTCTCATTCTTCCGACTCATTATGGTTAAGAGTAGCAGATTTATTTTTCTTTCCAGACTGAGGCTGTTAGGAGGGGTGCGAGGGCAGTAAGCACACTTTAACAAATTCACAAACAATTAGTATTCATCAGGACAACGTGTTAACATTAGCAGAGAAAGTAGAGAACACGATGTACATTTCTGTCTAGGAAATTTAGTCCAAGCTGTAAAACATACTGCATGATATTATTCATATCGCCTTTATCGTGTTCACTGTACCCTCTTGTCTCCCTCAAAGCGCTGGTGTGCTCCAATGTGTATAATTTCATAGCCAGAGATTCACACGGCATGTCATCAACTCAGAATGAAATATACTTATAGTTCAAAGGAGTGCTAATGTAGAGTGATGGGTGGGCCTACGGTAGCCTCAGAGCAGTTGACACACAGCTGTCTTTGCTTTAAATCTTGCAAATCCACTCCACACAAAAAAAACTCTCTTGAGATTTCTTTTGAGTGCTAAATTGCTTCAGCTCTGAAAGTATAAGTGCAGTAAGAACTTTCCCATACAGTATACAGTACCATTTCATAATTTTACAGAGAGAATTATAGCCGCCAATGCCATCTAATATTGAAATGTAATGTACTATGTAGTGTGCATTACAAATCTAATAACACAGCAACCCTTTAAGACTCTGTGCATTTGGCAAAATGTAAATAAGTAAACAAACCAGACCCCTAACGTGGCCGCAGCTACTAGACAAGGTTAATCTCACAGGTTAATAAATACAATGCATTTTCCCGCTTAATAACATGCATGCTGTTGTCAGAGTTCCCTTATCTACAAGCTTTGTCTGTGAGGCTATTATATAATTATATCATTGCTTTTGTCATTTGCGTTCACCCTTGAGGTCATGAACAAATTACGCCACTGAGTGTTAGCTTTATAAGCAGTATGTCTGAAACACAAACCATAGGAAAAGTTCATATTTTCTGTGTAATGAATGTTACATTATTTATCCAATGAATTATGGATGAACTTGAATAGACTTGCACAGCCCTGAATGGAGAAGGCCTGTAATCAATCCTTGTCTGATGTACCTCTCTAACAAACATCATTAGTGGCTATTCTATCACTCTCATTACTAAGTCTTCTTTAGTAAAAGCTAACTAACCCTGCACCATAATATGTGAAGCTATTATTAAAGTCCTGAGTGTTCATTTAACTCTGTACAAATGGAACCAAACAGGTCCATTTGGTTCCATTTGTAGTTACGTTACGAATGGATAATTAACACTCAGGACTTTTCTTTGTATTACCTGCAGTGATGGTTTAGATTACAATCCTATCAAAGGCAGATTAGCTCTTGGCAAATTTGAAAAATAAATATTACAATATACTAACTGTGTGATGATTCATAAATTCAGGCAACAGCAGATTCAGAAATCCAATGATTACAAGTCATTGAATGGTTCGTCGTGTGCAGGATTCCTATTGGAATACGCTGCTGGATACTAAAGAGAATGCACATTAAATGACAGGGCTCTTTGAATTAATACACTTTGTAACTTCTCAGGGACTAGCAGAAGCGCTGAGCTGAGATAGGAAGGAAACATTATTCATGGTGTTTTTCATCCCCAACTCTACTTTATTAGCTTATTTGATTCTCCATTCTTCTCTTAGTTGATTCAATACATTTCCTATTTGCATAAAACTGTCCGGTAAGATTATCTTCACTTATTCGATCTATCCTAAGAGTCACCTTGTTCAGGATCTTATATGAATAATGAGATTTTAAATTGGAAGACACTCACACAGAGAATGAGGCATTTACAGTTAATTCATCTCATTGAGTTACATTGCGAGGTATTGGAGGGTTTAGATTTTCATTCAAGCATCATATTTAACAGTGTCTGCCTCCCCCACTTTACTGGCATTGAAATTTAAATGGCCTGAGTCTGACAGATCCAATATTGCGACCCACAGTTGCTATTTTCCTGGGAGCAAATATATTGTCAGAAATCCTTCTATTCATAGAATAAAGAGGCAAAAAAAGGATTGATCACATAGAGGTCGTTACCCCTGTGATTCCACCTTTATTCATTTTTTTAAAAGGTATGAAAACCAAATTCTTCATTTGAGTAGGCCTACAGTATTTATAGAAACAGATAACACATCTAAAAAGGTATAACTACTCTGTTTTCAGACCCTGGGAAATGGCTTTTGAAGATGACTTCTCTAACCCACAGTGTGAAAGAATGTGATTGTTTGCCATTTAACATAAGGCATAACATTACACATTTTTCTTTTTTTTATACCATCACACATTAGCTTCACATCTGTGTCAATCACATAAACATAGACACAGCCGTGCAAGTGAGAGAAAGAGTGACAGAGAGAGAAGGAAGGGAAGGGGGTTAATTGGCTTTTTATGACTCCAATTAAATAACATTATTCATATACTGGCTTAACGGCTTATATGTGGCCTCCATTAACAATGTACTCTTGATTGGTTCTCAGGCTTAAGGTCTCCTCCAACTCAGCCAGTGCTTGTCATCGAGTTTAAACTCGTGCAGAAGAAAAAGCTTTTGACAATGGTCGACTTATGTGTGGCTTGAAGTATTTAAAAAAGGAAAAACTGCACATCTTTAAAAGACAGATGACCTATTCTCTATACCTGCACAAGCCACTGTATAACGATACAAGCTGAAACGCTATATCTTCCCAGAGATGACAATTGAATCAAATAGATCTTCATCGTTAAGACCTTTTTGCATGTTATATCTTGAAAGCAAAAGAGGAAGAAAAGACAACAAGCGTGTGCCTGTCCTGAAGCGCAGCTCCTGAGGTGTTAACTAATCTCTGGTGGCCAGTCTATGCACTGCCTCCTCTAATTGCTCCCTGTATTTCAGTCTGGTGTGAGAGCAGCCATTGTAGCAAGCGCCCAGTCGGCCCCCAGAGGTCTCACACCTTCATTATCACTCTTTATTGCAGAGCCCTTATATGGGCACCAAACAGCCTGCCCGTTAAAAATAGAGCCTTCTCCTCTCTCCTCTCGTTTTGGTGGTTTCACTTTTAATTACCAACACCGAGCCAAAGCCAGACTCCTCGGCAGGCCCTGCGTTTTTGTTCACTAATTAAAGCGCGGATGGAGTTTATTGAAGGGACCCTGACTCGGCTCTCTCATCTATTATTAAGGGGTGGGGTGGGGGGGGTGGGGGGGGTGCAGGACAAATCATTTTTAAATTTATATGCTGAAACCTGTCCAGGGACAGGCGCAGGGCAAGGTTGGGGGAAGGTGGAACGCAGGAGTAGTATGAGCGCCAAAGTAAGGCACACAGTAAAAACCACCGTGTTAATTTAAATCTGGGAGTGTAAATGTGGACCCTATTTTACACTCCCAGAGTTAAATTAACGCTGAAGATTTTGCTGTGTTGGGAACTATTGTGGCAGAGCAACCATGGGTTTTTATAATACTGTACATCCTAATACAAAAAGGCCAGTGCAATGGACATAGTAAATTCCTCCACGATCTCAGAATTGCAGCGCCACAACAATTGCATATTGTCAAACGAAGCAGAATCTCCGCTTGTTGGGTGAGGAAAGTTCTAGTGTCGGGACGAGAGCCTGGGCAACCGACACCGGCAGCATTAGAAAAGATAATGTTCTCCTTTAGGCATTGATTGGCGGACCCCCCCCCTGTGTGCTCTGTGTAAACACTGGGCATAAATACCAAAACAGCAGGGCGGCGATGCGAGAGCACAACTTCCAGCCAGATTGATGTTTGTAGTGATTCGCCAACCCCCTCCGTCTCACATTCTTAATTGTCTAAACAGCCGTGACCCTGACAGCTGCACAGGTACCTCTGTGAAAGAGACCCATTCACAGACACCAGACAGACAGGACAGCTGAAAAGCAAATATCAGCGTTTACAGCAAAGTAGCGCATCACCGGCCGCAGAGTTTTTAAGAGTTGTTAATAAATCCCACAAACTTTTTGTTGACTGGGATCGCTCAGGGGTCTATACTTGGTCCCCTCCTTCTTTCCCTCTACACCAAATCTCTTCGGTGAAAATAGCAGATCTACAAGCTCGCAACGCGATCAGCTATTTCGCCAAATGTTCACCCCAGTGTAAATAGGGACGCTAGGGTTCATGTGGTTAAGAGTTGTTAAATACTTACTGTGGCCTAACACACATTTTCTTTATCACCTGGTTGTAAAGGCTTTAGAGCTATATGTCATCATAGAATCAACTATGTACACCCCTGAATGCAGCAATCCCTTTAGTTACAATGGTGACATACTAAGTTTCTTACTATTCACATACCGGCCAACATCACCTCTTTTATGTTATTGGAAACTTGCAAATCTCTAAATCAAAATAGAGGGCTATAAATGGAAGCACAGACATAATCTGTTAATTGCATTATAATCCCTTTAACTGCACAATTAAAGAGTTAAGATAAATGTTTAGTCGGCATCTACAAATAATGGTGTCATCAACTTTATTTCATTTTAAGTATGTTCTGAACATAAAGTATGCCTGAGAGATCTACAGTGCACACTAAACAACACAACTGGGAGTGCCTGCACATGGAAAATTAGCAACATACTATTAGAGGAAAATCGTTCAATATGATTTTCTAACCTTTAGAGGTTAGAAAAAAAGGTAAGGTGCAGTGAATTGAAAAGGAGAAATAATGAATTTAGCTAGGGTGAGGAGTGAAGTGAATCTTCCCTTAGCCTAACAAGCAGCTCGCATCCTCAGGGCAATTAGTCACTGTCATCTGAGGGCAAATGTAGAACCCTTTGCATGCTTGTTAAGTAAAAACTTACATAGAGGTCAGTGACATGTAAGAGAAATGCAGTGTAACCACTGGGCTATAGAAAATATTCAGAGGGGGAAAAAAACACCATTTAGTCCGTCTCTAAGCACTTGATTAAAAATCTAACTGAATATTTACCACTATTTATCAACCAAATTCAAAACCAGCACATGTACAGTAGATGTGTTTACAGTGATGTGTTTACAGTGTTATATAAAATACAGTGTAACGGTAGCATTTCTAGTCCAAACGTTGGACCTTGTTATTAACTACTCTTATCAGTCTTGACATTTTATTTCCCTGGCCAAATCACTCCCCTCCCTGGACCCAAACACAATCATTGTCTGTGAGGACATACATATTACATGTAGCACTCTTCACTTCAAAATTGTTTTTAGTTTTTTTCAATTAACTTAACTGCTTAATACATCTAACAGTGATTATATAGTACATTACTGATGTGTCCTATAGTAGTGTCTCTCTGATAGCTTTCTGTTTTAAAGACAACTACTTGTCTCTATGTTCGCCACGTTAATACTTCACAAATCCACTGCATGTGTGGAACTGCGATGTAAAGTGAATTTTACAGCCCTTCAGCACACGATTGTTTAATTTCACTATTTCTATGCATTAAAAATGTACATTTCTTTCAGGGTGGATTTTTCCAATACATAGATGGAGGGATATATAGGTCAGAGACCCCGGTGCCTTATCAGTAATTCGCCATTGCCTGGTTATTAAGGACAGCTTAGGTGGAGAGGGCTGGAGTACCAGGAGGGGTTAAGGTGAATTGATTGCCTGTGGACATGTTAAACATGACCCTGCCAGGCCTCCACTCCACTCCTAAAATGCGCCAACCTGTGCACCTCACTCCAAGTAATCAGCTGTAGAAGCTTTAATAAAATTCAGAAAGCCCTGAGAACTTCCCCCCGGGGACTGTTTTCGACCAACTTGGAAATAATCGAAACCCCCAGCCAGAGACATTTGCACTGTGTTACCGTAGGTAGAATAGCAAAAATGCCTCCTGCTCTGAACCCTTAAGGGTGTCCTGAGCAAAACAAAAAAAAAGAAAAGAAAAAGTTTTTTTTTTAGGCATGTAATGGAAGTACATAGGTTGTTGCCGCTCAGTGTTAAACAGATCGCAAAGTAATCACCAAAGTGTGTGTTTGTCTGCTGACTGGGGTTCAGACACACCAGCTTGCAGCGGAGGGGCTAGTGGCAGGGTAATTACGGGGTAACTTGGGCTCAATCTGTCTGTGGACGCCCTCCCTCTTGGAAGGGGTGTTTCCCTTGATTAGCCCAACGCAGGGTGAAGCCCCCTCTGCTAACGGCAGATTGAAGTTCATCACAGGGGTCTCAGCTGCCAGTGTGTTGCAATGAATTGCTTGCTGTAAGAAGGTGTTGACAGGAGCAGCTGGACATCAGAGTGATGAAAAGAAAGGGAAATTCATGGAGAAGCCAGACAGAACGGTCCACTGGGGACGAGAGAGGGAATTGGTCATCTGCCGGTGGAGGGTCGAACTGCACCTATTGTGGCCCGAGGGTGTTGTGTACCACTCATATTTTGTTTATGTGTGCCGTTCATTGTATAGAAAGGCACAAGTGGATGTGAAAAGCTCGATTTAAACCGAAAATAGCCTATCTATAAGCTTACAACGCCTCGCATCAGCAATGCGTTATTAGCTTGTAGATCTGCTATTTTCAGTGTGCGACACCATTGCACGACGGAGCATAAATTAGGCATAAGAGTTAATGACACTGAATTGCACAAGGTGTCAGTCACAGTGATTCATTGGATCACTGAAGCATCCAGCAATAACCTCCCTCAAATAGACATTGATGTCAAAGGACAATGCAAACCATTTGCTAAATTATGATAGGCCTGCAGCTTGTTGATACAATTTACAACCATAATATAACAAAAACAATATAACTAGGCTACATAAATGACTTTGCTTTATTTTGCCATCAGTGGTCCAATAGTATCTCAGGCCATTCTTTGGCAAGACTATGTCCAAAAATAGAGAATAGGCCTACAGTACATTGTCGTTAGAAACACCACATGCATTTAGATTTAAGATAATAATAAACAATTAACCCTTTCAGGATGGCTGACACTCATCAGAATTCGGAAGCCACTATAAACTCATGTGTCTATTAGATCTTTAGCTCACCGTTGGTGACTAATGTTAGCGAAAATGAGGAATTTGTGTGTGTATTTTGATGAAGAGAGACAGTGCCCTGAGGTGAGGACAGACTATATTGGTGTGATTCTACCATTCACTATATTAATGAACTGCCTAAAGGTGTAAATTAGGTTTTAATGGGTGTTACTTTAGTCGCTGGTTCTACCACACACAGTCCCTTCACTCAACAATACTCCAGCTCTGCCTTAGCACAAAAAAGAACCAATTAGTTCATGGTCACTTTCAGTAATGCCCCAAAAAATACAAACCATTAGTAGCTTAATTTCTTCAGATAATAACTCATCATTCATTTAGTGTGCGCGCGCGCGCACACGCACGCGCACACACACACACACACACACACACACACACACACACACACACACACACACACACACACACACACACACACACACACACACACACACACACACACACATTATATTGATTCCTTCACTTGACATTAAATACATCGGTTTGTTGACTAATTTTGCACCCAAATCTTGTCTTTGTGTACAAACCACTACATTTTGCATGCTTGCTTGTTTGGAGCGCTTACATTGTCAGGTACACAGTCAGGTACACAGCTCCAACTTCATTTCTAACACATTTGCCTGTAGATTATACTTTTAAAAGCAATTTAAGAGAGGCCATAATGCATTTAATGCACTATACAGTAGCCCATAGGCTTAAGTGGGTGGTTTGTGAGTGCACCTTCCTGCTAACATGGACTCTTAACATACTTGACACCAGCACTGCTTAATTAGCTGCCATCACCAGAGCCCTGGAGAAAGAGGGACAGGCTAATGATTAATGATCAAAATGCCAGGCAAGAACCTTTTGACAAAACACGACATGTCATACTGTGTCCTCTACCGATGTGAACTAAAGCCTCATTTATACTCGCAGAAAATAACAGATTTTCAAGCTTGGAAATCCGCAATTTTCAGCCAGCGACACCGTAGTTCGACGGAGTGTAAATTACGCTTAAGGCAGTCATTTACCCTCCTTGAAGTCATAGATTATTTATGCTCACAAACCTGATTACACTGGGATTTGTTTACCAAGCTCTTCTGTTTTAAGCGCAAATTGAACCTATTGAAACTGTTTGCATGTTTAAAATACTGTACACTGACTCCTCTGTCTGAGGAAACATGAAACAAAAATTAACAACTGATCATGTGTTTGTATCTACATAATAGTTTATGGTATAAGTCCACGGGGAGAGCGGAAGAGTCATGTTTCTGTCTGTACGTAATGGGCAGATTGTATTGCATTTTTCATGGTTTAACTCCTCCACTGAAGCTCTGAGCACAGGGGAAAATCAATTGCTTTATTGATCTCTAACTAATTAGAGGAAGATAAATGGTTCTACTAAACAAATACTGGCTCTATAATGAGCCAGTAGAGTGTAAGATATTAATTGAGTTTTGGATAATATGAGGCAATCTAACTGGAGTTTACATGGTGTTTAGTGTGAACATTATTTGCTGTCGCAAATAAGGGTCTGAGAACATTGAATCATAATGACACTTTGCCTGCAGTGGCAAAGCTGATTCTTGAGCAATATGTAGCTACTACTGTAGGTACAGTATGTGTGCATATAGCATGGTACTTCTAATAGCATAGGCTAGTAGAAATACATATTATTGTGTGACTCGTGTTGTGAGGTCACCAATGATCAAAGGCTAATTAGTTTCAGCTGACACAGGGTATGGCCCTTGGGTCAAAGTTCATGACCGATGTTATAGGCATGATGGCGGAGAGATTCAGTGAAGAGCCCAGGGATCAACATCCTCATTAACCAGAAATGGTTGCTCTCGCCTCAACTTAGTTTAGCCCATTTCCTATTATAATCACACATATTATAGTTTAAAAGACAGTTTGGCACTTTTCCCCATTTCCCCCTGTTTTATTATCTAAAACAATTACAACAGATCTTGAAATTCTCCAAAAAATAGCTTTCTTTTACGGACATCTGGTCCCTACAAAATAAATTACAGTACAGTAATTCTTGTAGGCCCAACATACTTACTTACAAGTAGGAATAGAAAATACAGCTTGCAAATATTGGCTGGTACAGAACCTAAGCAGACTAATAACCAGGGGCGCCCTCTACAGGCGGCTTGAAGAACCATCTTTACACCCATTGCCCTCTGAAAGGCAGAGATCTCTGTCTCACACTGACAACATGCTCTCTCTCAATGCTTCATTTGTCATAACAGATGTTCAAAACTATTTTCCCTGGAAGCCTAAAATTGGAAGAAGTAAATTAATATCCCCTCCCTCTCATTTTTAAGTCGCTCAGACTCAGTTCATAGCCTGTACTAAGTGCCCTTGTTGACTCAATTGGATTAGCACTAATATGTAAACACAGGAGGTAGAGCAGTAATCCTCTAATGAGAGGGGAAAGTGAAGTAAATAAGTTGAAATGTCATGTTTTGTGTTTAACAGAGGCATCTGTCAAGTAAACGGAATACATTTCAATAATAAAATATACGTTATACTTTGATCAAAAGAGGTTTGGAGGTAACTGTTTTGACCATCGTACGACAACGCAATTACTCGTTTGTAACTTAGTTGGATAATAGGAATATGGCCTCGGGGGGATAAGACAAAGACTTGTTAATTATTAAAAGCTTACATCAGCCAGGCACTAGAGAGTTGCAATTATTAATGTTGTTGTTCTTGTTTGTGCTTAAACACTTCTGCTGCTGTTAATATGCTCATTAACCAAAATGAGTGATTTTATTACACTTGATTTGGTTTGGGGTTTGTTAAACGTATCTGAGCTCTGTTGTCATTGCCTACTGAGCGGATAAACACTTGGCAGATGTGGACAGGTTAGAGCTTTTAAGCTGCAGCCCATCTTATTAAATTTAAGCTTTGTCCCAATTCAACAGCCTACTGAGATATAGACAGCCTACTGAATATATATATATATATATATATATATATATATATATATATATATATATATATATATATACATACACACACACTTTAATCGGTAGTAATAGGTAGCTGCATTTATTTTATATATTTTTATGTAGTTTCGGTCACTGTAAGGGAGACTCTGTAAGGGAGACTCTTATGTAATATTGTGTAAGATGTAAGACTTCTATTTAAAGTGCATTTGTATTGTCCTCAATTATAGCACATTTTCTCACTCCCTTTATAGCATTTTCCTTGGAGCACTGTAACATAATATTCTTAAATTATTAATATAATGACATTATGACTCAAGATATCTTAACTGATTGAATTACTGTAATGCAAGCTGGGGAAAAAGTAAAAGAAAACAATTGCTTCGAAAATTCCGCTCTACAAGAGGATTGTTATTAGTAACAGAATTATGAGATTATGACAATTTATCTGAAAATGTTAGCAAAATCAGTGATTACAGAGCTATGGTATTGATTTAACAATTTAACAACTAAAGCCTTATATACTTTGTCAGCTGACAAATATTGGAAATAGCCAATCTAAGCTGATTTTAGTTTTTTAACTATTTGAAAATGCCCACAATAGGGATTGCCAGGGTTAATGTGGTTAACAGCAACCCATATATTGTTTTCATGTTTGGCCACAGTTTATTTCTTTGCTGGTAAAAGTCTTAAAAACAAGTGTCTTCTACCAGCTTGCCAATATAGTGACTTCAGGTGTCCATGCTGCTGTTGCTGCTGCTTCTAAAGACGCTCTAATTGGAACCTGTCTGTGGTTCTCCTGAGTGAGGCCAGGAGAAGATTATCTAGAAGCTGGATGTCACATGCAGTAATAAGTCGAGGCATATCTCCAAGGATGACTGGATTCTTCAAGAGGTGTCACTAATCACAATAATAATTTGTGTTACTATAGGCTGAATATTTTTAATCACCTCACGTAGAGTATAATTTTTTTGCTTTTGTTTTGTTTGGTTCATTAGAACGGTAAATTGGAATAATTATTATTCGTAGTGTTAGGGTCTGCATATGTGCATTTGTCTCGGAAAAAAGAAAATCCTTACATTAAGACTGTGTGATAAATAAGCAACAAAAAAGTAAAGCAAACAAGCTCCTATATTTGCTCGTACCATATGCAGTTTCAAAGGGTGTTCCTCTTTCTAATGGGTCCCGTGGGGATGAAGGGTTAATTGATGCAGATGTTGATAGCTTTTACACACGATGCAGGGAGCATCTCCCCAGTGGCTCCTATTAGAGGCAGTTTTAATGAAGTGTTAAACAGAAGGCTTTCCTACAGTGTGTTCTGTCCTCAGGAAGACTCCAGAAACAAAACACTTCCCTGGAAAACAAGGTCCCCTATTGATTGTCATGCCAAATAACTGAATCCTTTTCCCCCGATCAATACTTATTTCTTAACTCATGGACCCTAATAGAGGACCAAGTGAGAGGAAGTCAATCAGAGAGGCATTATTTTGCTTAGGGCACATGAAAGGGTGTCAAGTGGAGAAAACCACTGTAAAATCCATTATTGTAGTTTCAATATTGCAGTTGTAATTCCACTGACATATACATTTTTAAACTGACACTCATCATGTCTAAATAGTATACAAAAATGCTGAGATGATCTAGTAATCATTTTGGATGTGATGCTGTAAAAAGTCTTGGGAAAAATAGAACATAGAAACACCAGGGCCAAAACTGGTCTTATAAGTTCAGAACATGTGACAACCCCAGATGTCATTTTACATGCTTAAATATGGAGTGCAACTGAAATTATCACAACTACTGCCATCCATTTCATATATAAAATAACTGAACAAATTGGCCTAAAGACACAAAGTAGTGTGCCAAGATAGTCACATCTAATCTCATTAAAATAAAATGATTCATGTTTTTTTTTTCTCGTCTCTCTCTCTCCATTTCTTCTTTTAATTACAAATACTAATTTGGCAAAAAGCAATTTTGCAGCATCAGTGGAAGTTGGCTAAAATGATGGCAATGTGATGGGGCTTCACACACGGTGTTACCAGTCCACAGTCGCTAAATTCTGCTCATTAAAATGACAAACCCAAACACGGTTAGTCAGGCGTGATCTTCAGCTGTGTATGACATCTGGCCCGGGTGCCCCTCTGCCCCCAACCCCCCAGAGTATCGCATCACTCACACACACACACACACACACGCGCACGCACACACACACAAAGAGAGTAATCCCAATCTAATCTGAAAACAATCAGCATTCCTTTCATTTCCAATTTAGTCACCTGCCACAGTGCCCTATTAGTGTCCACCATGATACAGTACTAGAGAGGTTTATAAATGAGGAGTCAGTGTTCGGGAGTTTCCTCCGTTCCTCTAGTCAGCTCCTCACTCTATCCGTCAGCCTCTTCCATCCTGATTATCAGGAGACACCAATTTCAAAGAGACATCTTAATAGTGATGTCAACGTATTAATTAGAAGTGTTAATGAGCTAAAAGCAACCCAAATTAAATTAATGCAGCAGTAGACACAGAGAGCGAAATTAGCTTCAATTTCTGTAAATGATTCTGAAGTGTGCACAACATATCAGCCTGTCTGAACATTCCCATCCCCCAAAGCTAATCAAGAGCTACATTGCAATTAGCTGCTTAATTAAAGCAACACTCTGCTCGGAAAATCCGGCACAATTAAGTAATGGCTGTTACAGCATGACGACAGACTGTATTTTTCTTCTGGAAAAAAAAAGAGAAAACAACATATTCTCTCCCTAATGGCCTGCAGAGGACTGAGCCAGCCAAGATGTGCCAAGATGGAGAGGTTCTATCTTGCACTTCAATGGGGATCTTTGCTCCAGCTGGAAGCCCTGAGAATCGATGACAGCTCGGCAGATCAAACTGGCCGTGCCCAGGGTCTCTGTGACATCTGAGTTGGCAGTGACTCAGGCGACTGTGGCCTAATCACCAGCTCTGTTTTAGCAGTTCACTGGTTTCCAGTTGGACGGAGGGGTCCCAGACTATTGATGCTTTGTACATATTTCAGCAGTGGACCTGTTACTGACCCTATGAACGTGGATACGTCATTACTGCAGTTTACTGCTGGTGATGATGGAATCTATATCAATGCCAAGAAACACACGGACACGTTTCCATACCACTCTGCTGCTTTAGACTGTACAGTGTATAGCTACGCTCATGTCCTACCCTGGATTCGAACCGGTTTCCTGAGCAAGTGCTGCAATGTTTTACCACTGCTTAAACAGCCACACACATAAGAGGGACACATTCATATAAAAGCCTAATGTAAACCTGAACTACAAAAATGATGTAGAGCCCCTTGGGTTTAATCAGTGCCAAGCGTTTTCACTCTATAGGAGACAATTTGTAAATAACTTATGCGAAAAGAGGCCAAACATGGTGGAACATTATGCTATAATTTTCCAAGGTAATATTATATTCTATCTACCATCTATAGCTGGTACTTCTGTAGCTCTACCATTTGACCAAAGGGTGGTGCTAGAGGAAAGGTCATGGTGTCACCAAAATAAGCAGGGTTCATCCTCCAGGGAGCATGAAGATCCAAATTCCATGGCATTGTTTTGACGGATGGATGGACCATGTGACATTGCCATCCTTAGAGCCCTGTTGCTACTCGGCCTAAAGCCTGAATTCATGCTTTGTTGCGCAACGGTGTATATTAAGCATAAAAATGTCAAATAAGCAACCTCTAAGTTACAGCATTCACCCAAATTTCATCAAACCTGGGACAGAAGTTACCATGAAATATAGTGTGTGATAAGGCAACTGACAAAAGGTAATTGTCGACTTATCTACAGTCCTATGTCCCATCAGCATGGGAGACAGCAAAAGCCATAGCCTCCCTAAATATCATAGTAAATGAGCTGCACAAACAAAACAAAAACACAAAAGGATCCATTATTTGACATACAAAAAAGCACAGCATTGTGCTGAGGGAACCCCCTGCTATTCAGTTATTTACTGGTTTTATAAGTGCTTGAGTGAGCAGTGAGCTGTGATTAACAGCTCTCTTGCAGGTGGAGCCCAGGGAGCGTGGTGTAAACGCTATCCTTCAGCAGGTGTAGGCCACAGCAGAGCATATGCCGTTAGGTTGGATGGGCTGATCTGCAGAGACTCCTCTGTGATCATTTCCCTGGGCCTACTTCTGCTGGGAACCAGTGTCACTCACAAACACCATCTGCCAGAAACACATTCACCTGCTAGGAACATTTAGCCAGCTTAACAGAAGGTCTAGGAGTGGTGCCTTCCTCTCAGAACCTCCTCACACCTGTCAGGGCGAATCAAAGCAAACAGCACTTTGCACTGTTTTCAAGACCCCAAGTTTCCTCTTTAGGAATCAAACCATGTAAACATACAGAAAAAAGAAAAAAAGGAGAAAAAAAGAAAAACCCAAAGGCAGCGGGCACAGGAGATGGCCCAGGCCCCACAACGCTCCGGGATACTTTTCTCTTTGCTGAAGAGGAGAAAAGACACCTGAAGTGCTTGACGCTAAATTAGCTTTTCAAAGACAATAATTAGACTTCTCCCCCTGAAGGTAAATTACCTGCTAACCAATTGAACTGTGTTCTAATTATAGGATCTTGCCTCTGAGCTATTGCCAAGGATCCTTGTTCCTGCACTTGAAGATGTAAAACACATTTAGGAAAGAAGAAAAAGAAAAAAAACTACCGAGGTGATAAAGGCCTGGAGTAGATTGAGCTGAAACATGCTTTGTGCTAACATCCTATGTAAAACAGAGCTCAAAACTTGACAGATCACTTAGCTCAGCTCCAATAATAACCTTTAGAAGACTTTAATAAGGTAATAAGCAAGCACTGTATATAGGGTGACAACCATCACTCCTCTTTCTATGTGGATTTTAATAGAGGTTCAGTCAGGTTGGCGATTGTAGCTACTTATCTGTGCTTTGCAGATTTTCAGTTGATGTCATGACACCGCAAATTGATTTGTAAGAGACAAAAAATTGTGAATATTTACGCTCACCGTGTAATAAAAGTGGCCATGTCCATTGCGGCAAGGCCTAGTTGGAGTTCAATTTGTCATCGTTGTAGCTACGACACGAGCGCTGCGTTCCCCGCAAGGTGGCAGTGTGACTGTCGATCGCCGCACAGCCACAAGCGAGGGCCACTCATTTGAATTCATCTCCACCACTGATTGCCTGCCACTAATTAATATGTAAATTTTACATTGTTTGTTTGCTGCTATGTCAAACTTTGATGCAAGGAGCAGCTTCCAGGTTAACAGAGATTTAGTGTAGATTGTGGGCTGGAGACCTGCCAAATATCCCAACCAGCCTGTAATCTAATACTTTATTTAAATAGATTGACTATAACACCGTACAGTATGTCTCCACAGCTTAGAACCTAGGAGACAGGCTAATGATATTTTATTAAGCCAGGGTAATTGAGGATCCCATCAAAATATGTAATTAAACACTTAAGCATAATTATGCAACACAGTAGGAACCCGAATGAATTAATTAAAAGAAACGTCAATACATCAATTTATTTGGATTCCTTTGTCCCTTTCTACTTGTAATAATTAACATTTTAATTGCCTTAATTTGTGATGAGTAAAAGAAATTCACACTTTATTCGGCGCAGGCAATAAAGCCGGGAATTGGAGCTTATAATGTGTTCATAGTGAAATGATGATGAATATTTGCATGACCACATGCGGCGACTGCGGTTGATATGTGTAAAAAGTGTGTCTATATGCACGTGTGTGCGCGCGCGTGTGTGTGTGTGTGTGTGTGTGCGAACACAATAAAATCCTTGCGTTAATTTAACCATTTGTAACTCAGGGAGTGTACAAATGTCACCAAATGGGTCCATTTGGTGACATTTGTACACTCCGAGTTAAATGAACACTGAGGATTTTACTGTGTATTTGCTTGCTTGGATGTGTGAGTGTGTTCATCATTATCAGCAGGCTGCCGGGTTTTGATGCATACCTGGAGAGCAACTTAATATCCTCGGGCTACCGCGACATGGCAGGCCATGAGAAAGATACACACACAAGACAGAGGAATATCTCTGGCCCCGGTGGAGCCATTTACCTTTCTCCAAGTAGGTTCAAGATATTAATTAAGATAAATCTACCTCAATTCACACATTCTGCCATCTGCCTATTTATCAGAATTATGTTAATCATTTCTGTAGGGCTGGAAGAATTATTACCCATTCTCTATGTAATTCATATTAACATTTAGAGCTAAATGATTCTGTATTTGGTTCCATACAGACTCCTTACACCATGACATCCTTTCAGCATACAGCAATAAAATAAAGGACACCTTCATAACACACATGTGACACCTGTAAGAGCCCCCCCCCCCACACACACACATACACCCCCCCTCCAACCATCAATATGGAAATGCACTACATTTCTAATCATATGCAACCTCACAACAGCATAAGAGTGAATATGATGCACCTTATACATTTCAATTGCTTTAAATAAAACAATAAAAGCATGGCTGCGTGACATTCCGCCGCACTTAAATGTCAGCAGAAGACAGACGCTCCGATATGAAGTGGCCTGACAACAAGCCATTCTATCTCGGTGGCTGTGATTTGAAACGAAACGAGGCTAGTAAGCTGGCAAATAGATGAGGTGGTTAATTAAACTCTGAGGAGATAATTAAGACGATACGGCTGCTTGAATCACTCTGGTCAGTCTGCTATTATTTGGGGCAGACCTGACAGGTGGCGGAGGCCTGCGTCGGGTGACAGCTCACTCAGTAGATTACACCGTACGAAGGTTACGGGCAGGTCTTTCATATCCCCATGATGCAAGCCCACGTGCGTGTACACACACGCACGCACACACACACCTACTCCTAGAAAGTCATCGTGCATGCTCAAATGGGCTGAGCACACATCGCTGTGTGTACACAAGAGTTGGTTGACTACACACTTAGCTTTGAGCTTGACTTTGTCCAGCTGTGTACAGTAGATGTTGCTGGCTTGATCACATGCCTGGGGCCGTGGTAGGGGCCAAAGGGGGCCATGATCGGGGCCAAAGGTAGAGTGCCAGGGCTAAAGCAGGGCAGATCATACTCTAGCACAAGCCAAGGACTAATGAGGGTGAGGATGGGGCTAGGCGACGGCCATGTGATTAAATTTAGATCTGGAGGGAGATCTTGACCTGCGGTGGCCCACGTCTAAGTGACATTTACCCAAGAGAAATACACTGCAGCTGAGCCTTATTAACCTTTTATAGATCCAAGCGCTGTTGCCTGTCTTAATTGGCAATTGTATTATTAAATAGACTGAATTCAGACTGATTTGATCAAACAAGAACACAAAGGCTATTTTGGGGGTTCCACCTACTGACAATGTGTGCATCCCATCTGTGTAGAGGATGGATTCCCTACAGCAAATTCCCCTGGAAGGTTTTCAATCAATAGTAGGCCTGCCAACAAGCAGTGTCTGTGCAATGGGCAATATTTAACATGATCGCTTCAACAAGAAACAAGGACAAAGATTTGATGGAACTTGATCTGCATACAGCAGTAACTCAAATATAGATTTTTGCTTTGTTCAAATTTGCAAAGGAAATGGCATTGTACCACTAACAGTAACTTTTTCGTTTTATTCTATTTTATTAATGTAATTCCTCAGGCGGTAGAGGGAGGGAGGAATGCAAGAGCATAGAGGATGACATGTAACCCAGTTCCTCAGCTAAGAATC
Source organism: Gymnoscopelus braueri (assembly GCF_963280865.1). Classification (NCBI taxonomy): domain Eukaryota; kingdom Metazoa; phylum Chordata; class Actinopteri; order Myctophiformes; family Myctophidae; genus Gymnoscopelus; species Gymnoscopelus braueri. The sequence goes on from NC_137615.1 coordinate 20,073,717, forward strand.
GAACCAGGGACAATGTAGTGTGATAGTCATTACACTATGCCTTGAAGCACAACGCTTTGACAATTGCTACAGTCCTAATAGGCCTACATACTAACTCCAATTTCTTAATTGTGGGAAACTAGCTGGATAAGTTTTAAAAGACCCATTTGTACGTAAGGAGCAGGTAATTTTCAGTGTGGCTTATTAACCATTTTAACCCTTTTTGGGGGCATGTCAGTAATGTATAAGCTATTATTATAATTATGCATTTTATTTAAAAACCTAAAATAGCAGACAAGCTCACAAAGTTCCGCAATGTGACACGCTGTGAGCTTGTAGATCGGCTAGATTATAAATAATTTAGAAATTCTTTGTGGTTAAGTGGTCAAATAAACAGCTAGAGGAATGCATAGCTGGTGGACAGATTTGCCATAGTGACATATAGAGAAACAAATACACCGCCTCGTTAGAATGGTCTAATAATGTTTACATTTCAATTTTAACTTTGATCTTAGAAGCTATGAAGTAGAAAGCTTGGATATAATTAGTTGTAAACATATGCCTGATTTAACTAGATTGAGGTGAGGATGGCTCTTGACACACAGGATTGATTCATACCTTTATCGCCTATGATATCGCCTATAATCTATCCATAATCATTCACTATGATTCCTCACCTATGATTCCCATGATTTGGGGGGAAAGCACTAAGGTTCCCTTAAGACGAATTGCCCACAATATTGTCATGCATCGGCTGATACACCAGTAGTTGTGACTTAGTAATCTGAGCAGTAAATACTGAGATTTAACAATTATCTCTGTTACAAAATCATAATTAGACCAATTTCATAAAATATAAATGGTTTAACACAACTGGCCCAATTTGGTGTGGGCATATGAAATGACTAATCACTAACTGCCATATAAAATGGCATGAAATTAGGTTTTGAATAGTTTAGACATGGAGTGCTTAATTCACAGCTTTCACTGTAACAACTGACTGACACTTAGTAATGCCAATGTGAATGTTGAGATAAACCATTACTTTTCACAGCTGTATAATAACAGTAACTTGAAATGCAAAGTTACCTTTTCAAAATATAGTTTATAGAAGTACAAAATATTTCAGAATTAAAGCTTCAAACTATGGTTATGCTGTACTTTTTCTCTGTCTTGCTCAATTTAGTTTTTGGAAGTTCCTCCTTGGTGCAGACAATCTATCTATATGCTGTACCACATGTCTTGAGGGTACGGTGACCCTCAGCCATATGAAGCATGAATACCATAGTAAGGTTGATAACATGTTTAACAACCATACAATACTATGCACATTTTTTGACTGTTAAATCAGAAGCTTAAGTGGACTCTTTCCACATGAAGCTGGGGCGCTTTGCCATTTCAAATCAATGCTTCCCAGCCTTTGTGAAGTGAGACGTATAGCCTATGCAGCAAAGTCTTTCTGATATTCAAATAGGTTATGTCACAGCATGTGATAAATGTCGACTAAGAGCAATAGACTACATTATTGTATGAAGTACGTTTGTTGAGGAAGGCCCAGGGGATCACACAGTTTCTCTTCTTTTGCTCTCTCTCTCTCTCTCTCTCTCTCCCCCTCGCTCTCTCTCTCTCCCTCCCTATGATACTTTATCCTAACTTCAGTTCAGTAAGGCAGCAGTGTAACAGCAATTAAAGTTTGTTTACAAACCGAGTGTGTAAACTAGAGAAGATGAAATGTCTGAGTGAAAGAACGGCTAGAAATTATTTTCCTTGCCGTTCCACAACGTGCTTCACATGCAACTACAGGGATCACAAAAGCGTGGTGCTGATGGAGATATTCATTACTATTCATTCAGATGGCGACTGTCACAGCCTTCTTATAGTCCGTAAAGATGACCGACAAGCACTGGGAACATTAGTTCTGTGCCACAAGTCCCATACATCAACTGCCTTGTGGCGAGTAAGGGAGGGGGATCAACGTACTCTAAATGAGTAGACATAATCCCACTGAATGTGAAGTTAAGCCATTTCATAATTAGCAGATTTTCTAATGTATGCCAGGCTTTAATGACCTTTGCAAATGGGAATGGTTGTTTGAATTTGCACCCTTCACATCATTTTATCCCTGCCATATCTGCCTGATAGAATGGAGTGCACCAGTATTTGATGATATGCATGAGGCTTAATGAACGAGTGCATGCGCTTCCGAATGGAAACCGATGGGCTCAAGCCAATGAGATCGGGAATGTGTTTCCACACCTTGCATACACTATCATCATGGCCATAAGTGGTGTTCCTCTGACCCATTAACAATGCATTTCAAGCCTTTTCCGTCAATTAGACATACTCCTCACTCCGATTTCTCTCATCAAATGACCATTACCTTACTATGCCATATAAATATACTGGGTCACTCAAACATTGTTGCCATAGTAACATTATACAAAATAGCATCAAATAGCATTTCAGTAAAATGTATTGCCTTTAACTGGCCTGTCACATCAAAGGTTTTAGTGAGGTGTTGCTGTCCAAAATCAGTACATTTTATGTTGAGAGGTAATGGAAACAATATCTGAACTACAATAAAGATGGCAGCGTATCTAGTGTCCAATCTGGTCTGCTTCAAATAATTGTCTCCGCCAGGCCGAAGGCGTGGCCGAGACTATGTTTAGCCCCCTGTCTGTCCGTTCATCCGTCCCTCCGTGAACAGCTATAATCTCCAGCACCATTGGCCCGATCGATGTGAAACTGTGCACATACACTCCCTGGATGCCAGAGCAGAACCTCTGCCCCTAATGTTTCAGATCGGCCGGTTATAGCGCCACCAGGAGGCCAATTCTTGCAAAACTTTTATTTTTAAATTACTCTTACAGATTTTGTACAAACATCACGCAAATTCGTACACACTACAGTATCTCTATAGTCATGTGATCAAGTCAGATCTGTCCGATTTTTTATATTCCATCCTGATTGGCCAACATTGGCTTCCAAAGTTTGCAGTAGTAGTACTCAGTAGTACTCAGAAAGTTCACACACACTGCCTGTTTTAGCGCCACCAGGAGGCAGACTTTTGCAAAACACTTTTTCTTATTACTCCTACAGATTTTGTCTAAACATCACGCAAATCGGTACACATTATCTCTATAGTCATGTTATCAGCAATCATCAACATGAATCCCTCAACTTCGACAGATTCCACTCAGATCTATAATGACTGAATTCCGAACATTGCTGGCCCACAATAACCTACCTGACCTGGTGGCTCTGAGGAGCACTTTTTCTAGTTGCATTTACTTTGTCAACCAGAAGGTGTCCTACCCGACACCATGGGGTCGAAATGTCTCAATGGATAGGGAGACAACCTCCAACCTTGGTTAAAATAGCATTTTATCAATTCCCGTACTGTAGCTTTAAGATTATATTTTACCACCAGGAAAAGTCACATCCCTGGATGTCTTCTCTAGGTGTATAGAGGTTCTACAACATGTGGGTGTGGTGGTTGACTAAAACCAAAAGTTACAGTGATTGTCAACATGGATGGTTTAATGTTCCAAAGTCAAGCTGCCTGAGGATTCCATCATCAGATGCCTGGTAAGACGCCACACGGCAGGCTCAACCAAAGCCACAGACTTCGCCGTGGCTTTAATGCTATATCAACCTCTAATCTGACTGGGATTTCATGTGTGTTAACACAGCTACAGCATCAACAACACCACATAAATGTCTCAATATATTAACTAGACAATAAACAACCTATTCACTTCCTGGGATTTGCATGAGAAATGTAAGCATTAGGGAACAGAGACTATCTTCTGTACTTTGAGGAGAAGGATGACTTCAAAAACATTATCCTTTGAGAGAGAGGATAGGCGAGAGGAGCACAGCCTAACACAGAGACGAGCCTCTTGGTCTTGGCATATCCACGCTCACAATGCCATAGATTAGTAACAGCCTGACCACAGAGCTGAAATAAGCTAATTGCTTAATTAGCTGACCTAATTCGATAAGCTTCTTTTAGCATATTAACAAGAGCTATGTAACAAAATAGGCGTGATTCATAGAGACTGTGTTTATTTATGGAATTACAACACTGAGGATCAAACATAAAACAAAACAAAAAAAAACATACGGTCAACTTTGCCGTTTTCATGCATCCTTTCCCTTTGGAAATTGTAACTGTTGTTTTATCTATGACATAACTTTGTGCCCCCCTCAATTAACTCAAAACTTTATTTACCGTTTTGACAGGCAGATTATCCAAGTGCTTATGAGTCAGACATTGCTTTTACATCTTCCATTTTTCTTCTGCTTGTGTTCCTTTTAAAACAATTACGCTGCTTCAGGGAATGATTTGACCGCATACTCAATAATTCTGGACATTTGAGCAACAAGGGACAAACGAGTAGGGAAAGAAATGTTATTAGATTGGATGATGATTGAAATGGATTAATTTACATTTTCTGCATGCATACTTTACATACATGATCTTTGCTCAGCACAGGGAGTTCTGGGCAAAAGAGCACTATTTGTATGAGATGAACTCATCTATATGCTAATTCATTGGCATGTAGACCTGCTTCATTTCTTCCATTCAGGACTGTTTACCTATTAGCTCTTATAGATGCAAAGGGAATTGGAATATTAAAATCAAAAGCTGAGGAATACAGAGCATTAGCAGTACATCACCTGTTATTATATTTATATTAGGGCACCATTCCTGCCCTTTTGTTTAAGCTGTAACACCCAAAGCCAAGTTTCAAGAAACGTTTTACAAATAAAATAAGCCACTTAAGTGAGACTTGTTGCCCTTGACAAAGACATAATGGGTTTTCATAAGTCCAAAAAAAGTTTAGATTCCCCGCTGAATTTACAGATTTAAGTCAGAGGTTTGTGAAACTTAAGACAGAAAACAAGTTTGTCCTATTTGTATGCCTTCATATGTAAGCCTCTAAAGTACAATGATTCTATTGTGCCATTCTGTGCAACGTGACAAACTGTGACTGACAGTACTGCAAAGTAGAAGTGAGCAAAAGGTTGCCATGACAGCATTAAAATGTCCTTATAAGGATATGTTTGACAGATCGCATTACAAGTGAAACCTAAATGCTAATGTAATTTCATATGAACCGGGCTTAAAGAGATGCAATCGACCATTTCTGATTCACACGACTGTTTGTGTTTAAGAGGATGACAAACCCCCTTTCTTATTGTCTATGTAATTCACCAAAATTGCCACTCAGAGCAGGGACGTTTCATCTCCCAGCTTCCTCTGGTCTCTGCTACTCATCCCATTTTTACTTCCTCCAAAAGTGCCACCACTTCATTAACCTTGCCAGGAACCAGATAAGAGGGGCAGTGCATCAAAGCTGCCTGCCCACAGAGAGAACAGAGCCCAGTCTCCAACACACAGCAGCCATCAGAAACACTGGCAGATACACAGTCCACATATCAGGCAACACTCAAGCCTCATTTATACTTTGTTGTGTGACAATGTCGCTCGCCCAAAAAACAGATTTTCAGTATAAAGTATGAGCCGGACTTCATGGAGGACCTTTTGTGTTCCAAAAACTGTCATTCACAAATGCATTTGTGTGTAGCACTCGCAACATCCATTATGTTTTGAACGCATTTAGAGTCGGTTGAAAATATCTTTACAGAAGCTTACTTGTACCTGGGTAGCCTACAAGCTCTAAGCACTAATTCTTCGGACATTGCACAACTATGATGAATTATGTACAGAATGGTTTCTCGTCTCGATTCTGTTGTACTGTCTGGTGGGGAGTTCAGGTACACAACTTTGTCATCATCAGTGCCCTCTGACTCTTTAATTACCGAGAATGTAAATAATAAACATATAAAGTCTCAAAGACAGCCTCAGCTTCGATGAGTAACAACTCCTGACTTTCTCAAAGCGTGAAAAGTACTGTACATGTTAAGAAATGTATTAACCGAGTCACAATATTGTTTTACTTGCACCACATACAAATCTCTCTGGTGCATTTAATCCCTCTACCCACAGTTTCTCAGAAAGGAAGGATATAAATTATTTTCCTTTGGTGGAAACTGCAAATCCCTGTCTGGATTCTGGTAAAAGGCTTAAAATGTCACTAAATGCCAAGGCTGAGACTCCTGCTAACGCATAGGTCTTTAAGACAAGATGTTAAAGCATTGAAAGTTACCTGAAATTGATGAGGTTAATATTCTTATCACAAACTGAGGCGTCTGCATAAGTGGATATTGAAAATAGCCAGGTAACCTTTCATATTAGGGGCTATCACAGGGATTAACGGCATAAACATCAATTACACATTTAATTGTTTATTGTCATTGTATGCACACTACACGCCATATTTACTAATTTAAATACATTGGAATATGGAAGACTTAATAAAGTATCATGTAAGTATATAAATAGCAGTTAAGAGCTGAAATATATTACTGAAAATAAATCCTTAACATAAGTCAAACGGCTGGGGTTTGAATATAGTCCACTGTAAATGAGTACTTTATTATGAATATCCTTCCCTATCCCTTCACTGGCATATGCCTTTCCAAATGATGTTTGGAAAGGCTACACTGAGTGTACAAATGGAACCAAATGGACTCTTATTGATGTGTAATTGAGAGTGTGTACACATGGTTGTACACTCTCAGAGTTAAATGAACACTGAGGATTTTACTGTTCACTGGAATCTGAAATGGATGACAAAGGGTCACCAAGCAAATAGTTTCCTTTTTTGGATACCATCCTCTCTGCCCAATGTGAATCCGAGGTAAAATACAGTGCATTAAGTCAACCTCTAAGGCAGCACACAGCGAGGGTAGAGTGAGACATTCTGCTATCTATTAAGACTTGCGTTATGTATATATTGTGTGCTTAAGGAATTTTACTGATCCACAAAAACCAGCAGGAACGGATAAGAGCGAGTCCCTAAGACCATGTGGTAAGCAACTGCAGCTGAGAATCTCAAGTCAAGTTAAAAGTTGCTGTGCGGTTGAGGAGAAAGTCTGGCAGAATCCTGCATGCCCGCTGATAACATGGTTGGATTAGGGATGTTTAAGGGAAGTGAAAATTATTCATTTCAGATGGATGAAAGCTGCACTTGTCAAGTCTACCAGTCATGGACTTTCTACATTTCATTTCCACTAGCCAGCATGCATAATTTCTTCTCAATGCAAATTTCTACACACTGAAATTGTGAGCATATTTACCCCGCTACCTTAACACACGTTCTGTGACACAGAAAATGGATCATTGCCATTGAACAGGGAACAAAACAATGCAATTTTTGTCTGCAGAGGTGTGAGAATCTAATTTCATACGGGAAGATAAAGTCACAACACTTTGAAAACCATAATAACTTTCAATTGCAGGCATGCTCAAATCAAAGCTCAGAAGAGAGAAGTGACACGTTCTGTCTGAGGTCTACTCATCCAAATGACATCATCTATAGAAATCATTTAAGCACATGCCCAATTAGCCTATCTGCCTGTCTCCATATCAGTCCAATATTAAGACTGTAATTACTGGATTTAAGTCCTAAAAGTTCCTTCTTACCCTCAATGTTGGCCTAAGAGCCTAGTAACTGAGTGTATATATCGGTCTCTCTGTACAAATATTATGATCTCTCTGATGAGAATTAAGTCTCCAGCCTGGATGGGCAATAAATTAGAGGCCCGCTTCTCGTTTACTCATCAGAGCTAATGAGCCTGATAAAATTACCTCGAGGATCATAATTACAGGCTAGTGGCACAGACTCTGGCATCCTCAATGAATAAGAAAAAAAACATACCCCCCCCCCCACACACACACACACACAGTTGAGCTTCAACATATATTAATATAACACCTAACCTCAATGATCACTGTGTGTTCCAATACCTTTAATAGACTTACAAAAAAACGCTTTATTTCTTTGCAGGTCATCTAAACATCTAAATCTCTTAAAACCAATGTTTTTGCTTCATTTCAGATAGGTGACTTGAGAGACAAACCTAGGGTCAGGGCCAACCCTAACCAATCCCTTTTACACATATCCATAATAACTTAACATAGGATATCCACTGTTGGACACCGATTCCATTGTCTATTAAAAGGAATTCCGTGCTGTGACGATACTGTTGAACGATATTACTGTTACCACCTTTCTGTCAGAGTGGTTCCAACAGATTTTTACCACCCTTTCATAAAGATTAAGCACTTCATGGGTAATGGCATATTTTAATGAACGATGGCAGCCTGGACACAAGAGCTCACCTCAGAGGATTCCATTTCATCACACATTCACAGGATGAATTGTTTTACTTATGAATATTAATGTCCCTCTAATTTGAGGCTGTTGTTAATGCTTGTCGCTAGGAGCTTGGCAAATCAGGTCCCATTCCTGTTAAAACCATGTATTAGACACCCCCCTGACACTAAGCCCTCGCCTTTGATTCTTAATTGCAGAAGTGCAAGCATTTGCAGTAGATGGGGTGCAAAGCTTTAATTAACTCTAATATCACACATATTCAGTCTTGACTGTCACCCACATCACGCATGGCATTCAGTACCAATAACATCCCCAGCTTTGCTCAGCTAGAAAGATTGTGTTCCAAGTTGGTGATCACAATTTCATGCATTTCAAATGGGGGATATGTAGTTCCTAAGTAGCTGCGAAAATTGACGTGAGCAAATTATCTTGATGCCTTGCTTAAAAACCCCACATTAAAAGCATGCATTGATTTAACTCTGTGAATGACACTGTGCAGCTTTGATGCCAAGAGGTCCCAGGGTTGTGTGTGCTTTCCTCAAAGTAGAAACTGATATTTGTTGCCATCAGTCCAAGAAACCCTGTATGTCCAAAACCACTACTTTCAGGAAATGGAACAAAGAACCTGTGTGTTCCAATGGATCAAGTATAGTTATTTAGTCACAGGGTCTTACTACTTTATTATTAAAGGTAGGGTAAGTGATTTTCTTTGGTTAAAATAAGTGTTAAATAACTCTATATTCTGATAGTACTCATTGCTATAGTGTTTGTTCAGTAAAAGGAGTCTCCTCGTCTCTCCAACTCTTTATAAAACAGAAAATGCATTTTCGTTTCAGTTTCAGTTTAATTTCCAATTTTCTCCAATCAGGATAGAGATTAAACAAGTGAAATTGGAAGTGATGACACTAAGAAATTAAGAAAGCAAAATTGGAACTGGAACACTATAAAAATGAAGCTTAAAAATTGGTACTTTCTCCTGATTGGCTGAGATTTTGACACCTACCGGAAAATGTATTTTCTGTTTATTAAAGAGCTGGAGAGACAGGGAGACTCCTGTTACTGAACAAACACTCTATAGCAATGATTACAATCACAATATAGTGATTTAACCTTTTACAAAATACTTTTTGTTTTAACCAAAAAATATCACTTACCCTACCTTTAAATAGTCATAAAACCCACAAACAGACTTTACCACTTTCAACCTGGCGTCTCTATTTTGGGAAAACTTTTCAAAAACAAAGTGCACAAACAGCCAATCCACAAGCTCTCATGCATCGTGATGAATTGAGAGCTTGTAGATCGGCCATTTGTGTGTGAAACTCATACAACGGTATTAATAGGGCATTCATTTGTAGGGGAAAATAGAAAGCAATATCGATATACAAGTCTTCTATCCGACAATGATGTATTGCTGGTTGCAGCAACAGTTATTGGTGGTACTTTGAAGAATAACTGGTGAACAGTTGTGTAATGACAAGACATCCAGTCCAGAGATGTTTAAAATTCAAGTTAGTGTGCCAAATGGAAATTGTTAAGCAAATAAATCAACCTCTCATATGCAGTAATCTTCAGAGGATTTATTAGACATAAAAGTTTGTTTAAAAATGATATAAATAAATAATGTAGGGTACACAAAGTATAACATATTACCACTTCTAAAAATGCCACAAGCCATTACAGTATTACACATACAAATGGTGGGAACAGGCTTTTTCACAGCTGAGTGACTATGCACATCAACAATGTTTGAAATTTGAACATTATAATAGCCCAGGTATGGAGCAATTCTTTAGCAGATATTAGTAAAGAGTAATGTTTAATTAAACTGGGTTTGAAGATAAAGAGCTCAATAAAACCTATAGTTTATAAGCCTTCCCAGGCCATAAGCTACTGCTCTGCCTAATCCTCTTTCACATAACATTATTGCATCAGCAAAGCTGAACATTTTGCAGCATTTATAAAATTAGCAAAGAAATTAACTGTCTGTACTGTGGCAAATTGGATTTTGGAGTTCCATCCTTGTGTTAATGCATACCTAGGCTGCCACCTACAGTACAGTGTGAGAGAAGGAGAACTACAGTCAAAACAAGGGAGCTCAACCTGTGTGGCTCACATATTAAAACCACTCAAAGTCTTTTCCTCACAGCAACCTAAAATAAATATTAAAACATTCATTTAAAATCAAACAGTAGAACCATTACAGCTTGCTCCCCCCCTCCCCCCAACATTCATTTTTATCAAGGTGTTAAATGGAACCAGCGTTCCTTTACAGTTCATCTCAGCAGTGGCCAAATACAGTTTGGACCAACATGCGTTGTTTTGGTCCCAGCACATGAATGTACACCATTATTTGGATACGTCGGCATGATAATTAAATAAGAGTCGTAATTATGAATATTGTCCCCACATTCCATCACCTTATTTCATTCATTAGCACCTTTTTCAAAACAAGACCAACCAGGGTAATTTTTTTAAGTAAAAAGAAAAGTGAATAAATCAAAAGCACCATAAAATAAAGCAATTACTTAATCAAATACTTCCCATACACAATACATTTTCACTTCCCAAACATCACCACCAAGAATGTAAAGTGACTTCCCTAACGTCACCACCAAAAATGTAAAGTGACTTCCCAAACATCACCACCAAGAATGTAAAGTGACTTCCCAAACATCACCACCAAAAATGTAAAGTGACTTCCCAAACATCGCCAAGAATGTAAAGTGACTTCCCAAACAAAGTGAAAATTAAGATTTAACCAAAGCCACATGCTAATAATCAAGTCAGAAATATTGTGAACATAAGCTTGTGAAAAAATAAATAGTATTCCATCCTTCCTGATTTAACATCATCCGTTTCCATATATCCGACTGCTCTCATTCAAAAACTATAAAAACGCTTAACACAATCAATGCACTCAAATCAAATATGCTCACAATTTTCACATCCGGTAGGAGGAAACAAAGGCTCCATTGACAGTTCATCATTCCACAACTCGTTTACTTCTCCGCCTGAACAGTTTGGAGATTGAGGATGTCCTCTTAGTTTTGGATTTCTTTACCCCTGTTCGCCATAATGAACATTATGAAAAAGGAACAGTGTATTAGTGTAATATCTTGAGTGCCAGTTTAAATGGTGTGTAAAAGTCTTTGACCGACTCCATTTTTACACAACGAGCTAAACTAACACGCATGATTGTATCAGAAAACTGATCCTCATGGGTTCAAATGGACCCTCACAGACCAATAAACTAAAACCACTCAGGATTTCTGTGAATATCTATTGGAAAGGTTATTTCAAAAGTCAAGCATAATTCAGCAATACTCACTAAGATTCTGCATCATCTCATTCAACCGCTGATCCTCTTCCACTTCCCTGAAAAAATCATAAATATAACCTCTCAAAACCATGATTCAGACTTATTTAACTACAGTACATACTTAATTGGGCATGTCATTCTAGGCAATCCATCAAACATTTGTGTGCATGTGTGAAAATAGCCGATCTACAAGCTCACAGCGCTTAGCGTATATGTGACTACACTGCCAAGGTTATTAATTTGTAATGAGTCATGTAAAATTAACCAGAAAAGGCCCCCCCTTGTTACCTAAGCCTGTCCTCATCCAAGCCCTCCACGATGGCATTTCTACCATTCACTATCTCCACCAGTCTCTCCATCAGGCTCTGCTGCCGTTGCTGCTCTTCAGTGGACTTCAAACAATCTGTAAAGGTAAATGCACATGTCAGTGTCGGATGTGAATACAGACATCTGCATTTAACTCCCGACACGGACATCTGCACACTGACACTTGCGACACTGTCGGGAGGTAAATGCAGATATCACTGTTGGTTGGAAGTAACTGCAGATGTCATTGTGCAGATGTCAATTCAATGGAGCTTTATTGGCATCAGAAAACATACGTTTACATTGCCAAAGCAAGTGTCAAAATATAATAAAAAATGGTTGAAAATGGGGAAAGTATATACAGTTGGAGGAGGGGCACAGCATTGTGTAAACAGAGCTATGTGACATTGACATTGCTTCCTTATATATACACAGGGTATCAAGCTTTTTGAAACAAATAGCAGCAATCTTTTGTCACTTGGGACAAATCGCAGCATTTTCTCTCAAAACTATTTTAATAGTATACAAAAAAGCCTCAGATTTAAAATGCGTTTAAAAGGTAACAGCTCTGATTATATGTGCATTAGGTCTACTACTCGGTACAGATAGTGCAGGACACTCAATGGTTAGTAGTCCTTAGGGTGGTTGTATTCCATTGGCTGACCTTTTATCGCAACAGTTCACAAATCTTGCTGCTGTGTTCGCACATTGTTGTATTTCTACCAGTAGGTATGGGAGTTTTTTGTCGTTGGTCATGTTTTCAAACTCACTTTGGGTGTATGTAATCTGTGGGAAGTATGCATCTCTGATGTCTTGGTATAGTGGGAAGATGTCAATGTTGGAGGTAAATGCAGAGATCGGTGCCAAATTTATGCTCCCGTCGCACAGATGGTGTCACGCGTCAGAAATGGCGGATCTACAAGCTCACAATGCGTTGCGGATGCGTCGCACTGTGGGCTTGTAGGTCGGCTATTTTTGGCACACGACACCGTTACTGCTTTAGAGGAATAGATAGATGTCAGTGTTGCGTGTTGGTGAACAACAAACATTTGATGACATTCAGGTGCACAAGAGCTCTCACACCTGGCTTCTCCAACAGCCTCCTAAGTTCCTCCTCCACACTTGGCTGTTGTTCCTCAAGGTCTTGAGTCTTCACTCTTAACATATCCAGAATTCAAATAAATCACCAATTAATACACATTTAAGAAATAGTTCAAATAATACACATTTAACAAAACGGAGTCAATGTTAATGAGCAAACCTAATGTATATATTGCACATATCGTTCATATCTTAGACATATCCCAAAACGGTTATCCTTGAACATTCAGTTTAAAGTTATTAGGAGAAAGTGTCCCAAATTAAACAGCATGATGTTGAAAACACTAGTTCAATTTCACGTAGTGTTAAATACAGCACATTGACATACGAGTAATAACATTCAAAAACATTGATGCCAGGTAATAATTTAGTTTTTTTTTCTATATTTATGCATTAATTTGTACATTAGGAATTAAAATCAGATATTTATCGTGTGCAATGCTTTAAAAAATCAATTACCAGGAACTATGGGGACAGTATAGAAAGAGTATTGTGACACTCATTTAATAATCTCTTGATCAAGATACTCACATGTATACGAGCTCAGATTCCCTCCTGATGTACATCTGTTTCTTTCTGATAAGGTTGAACCAGTCAACCATTAGTGGGTCCATCAAAATGTCTCCCTTCTCCTCTGAAAAGGTAATTCCCATTTTTAAAAGCCATTATACAAACACCTTGAATACCCAACATGAAGAGTGGCTGCCTACAGGTAGCCTTCTTCACTGTTGAGGTATGACCGTCAGTTACCAATCCACAATGCATCCAATATAATCAAGTCATGTACCTTCAATACCAGTAGGCAATTGTAATCCAAAAAAGAAAGGAAACCAAATTTGTATGCAAGTAGTCAGTAAATAAGAGCCTGGAGTTACACTATGATATTAAAATATATTTCAACTTTCTACACAGTAGGATATTGTGACAAGAAGTTAAAGCATGAGATTTGAGGGCAATATTATCCTCAGATGCATGGTTGAAAAGGGATTAAAAAATATATAAAGTTGAAAGGTTTTAAAGAATAGATGTGAATTTGAGAAAAGTCTACACGGACCGACTTGTAGCCATACACAGACTCAACTCTACAAAACAAAGCTTCACTTTACTACGTCAATTTTCAATTGATTGCTATAGCACCCCCTTTGGCCAGATTAGTTTCTTGGCCGTTTGGTATTCTGCAAATTTTTGTCAGAAGTGACTGGATGGCTGTGCCAGAACTGTGGCGGAAGAATAAAACAGGTACAATAGGGTGCCAATGCACTTCTGTGACTATCACTAGGTGACCAGTCCCAACGGCAAGGATTACTAGAGATTACCAGGTTGGATTTTAAAAGTTGCAGCTTTGCTCTCGGCACCTGCCAATGGGAACAGGCTCTTTACATTTTTATGTACCCTAGTGAGAATTCTGATGTACGATATACTGATCTAAATTACTTCAGCATTGGGGTCGCGCTAATGAAATGGCAAAACCACAATTCCACCCAGTTAAGGTCATCATAAATGTCAGTTGGAAAACACTGCACTTAACAAAAAAAAAGGTTGGGTAATTTTGTGTACAGACTGTTGACTGTGCCTGGTAGTATGAATTTGACCAATCTCACAATTGAAGAATGATCTGATCTAGTCTGCGTTACCTCAATTGTCAATAGGGATCATTCAAATCTTTAATTTGCTCTTATTTACAGAAAGCGAATAAAACTTAAGATAATTTCCACTTAACAGCAATGTGCCAAATACTGATAAACAAGGTATTGTGAAAGTTACAAGAGCTACAGATTACATGTATAACAATAAGATATTTAATACGAATGCCAATTTTCTGTCATCTGAAGTTCAGGGACCATGTATAAATATTGAGCATATTTTTTACTTCATGTCAAACTCTCATGGTTTCTGCTCAGTCACTGATTTGATAGCCTCGATCTCCAGGCTTTTATTGTTTAGTTTTGCTAAAAAATAAAAGCCTGGCCCAGCGAGTCGGTGGACTCGGTATGAGGAAGTGTTTCATTTCCCAACCAACCAGAGTGCAGTGCGCGTCGCTCGTAATGTTGTGTTAACGGGGCGGGGGTTGACGGACAGATCGGTGAACCAATTAGGATCAGGCGCAATCTCTCGCCGGCTCTATACACCCGCCCCTCTATACACGAAATCAGGAGGGTTGGGGCAGTCTAACTGATTTGATACCCTAAGTACACAAAGCAACAAACGATTTACACACATTTAGCCCATCCAAACGCTATGGCTAGACCAAGCAGTTCTGATTAGAGTACAATGTAAAAGGGCAAGACCTTATAGCACAACTAACATTGTTCAAAAAGTGGCAAAAACTTCCTTCATGATCTTTGGCTGCATTTACATCTCGAGTAACACCCAATTCTATTCTTGCATATGAATAGTGGTCACATGTTTGCGAGGTTTGAAATGAAATACAGTATACTGCATTTCATTTCAAAGGAGTCTCAGGTTAGGTGCAACTTTTGTCAAAATACACAACACACAATATTCTGCTAGCAAGGCAAAGGTTCTAAGCAATCAGAGTGTTAACTCCCTGTGGTTTGTTTTTGCCCCGACTCATTTTCTGAGAGATGCACTTGAAATGGCTTGTCACAGCTCTCTCCACTAGCGGCCTGTAGTTGACTATGTGCATCCCCTATGGTCAACAGTCTAAGCATGAGAACGCAACTGTAAACTGGAACTATTCACACTGGAGTAGACGGATAGGGATGTTTGTAAAGTACAGTAGATTTATGAAGAGGTCATTCATGCTGCGTCAACAGGCACAGATACGGAAATTTATCCATCAATCTCCGTACTGCCTCGAATTCAGAAAAGGGTGGGAGCGGGGATGTTGTTTTTGATTTTCCATTTTTTGAAGTGGGAACAGGAGGAAGTGACAGGAAGTGCCGAGTTGGGGAAGTGATGACACAGTGCTGAGTTGGGGAAGTGATGACACAGAACAAGTGGAAAAGTACCTTGTTCAAAGCTGCGTAGCTTCTCTTCCAGCCCAACTCCCTCCCTCTCCAAGTTGCTCAGGTTTGTCTCAATCTCATCCAGCTCCCTCTCAATCTGATCCATTGGAATGTGATGAGATTTGGCCTGGCAGAAACACAAGAACACCAAGTGTCACGATGCATGATTGAAAATTTAACACTGACAACATATCGCTGTGAATGTAATGAAATCATATTTTGCTTTGCTGTTAATTAATCTTTTAAGAGACTTAAGGGAGAGAGCTTACAGACGGTGACCTCATTTCAGGACTGGGGGCGTTGGTGGGTGACAAATACTTTCCCTTTTTAGAAGCTAAGAGGTAGATAAAATAGGATTAGATGGACCTTTTATGGCGGCTTTTCACAAAATCATGGTCACAAATTACATCACTTCAGTAATTTTCTGTTGAAATATTTCTCACATAAAGAAATAAAAATTTGCAACACGATGTGGACAAGA
Source organism: Gymnoscopelus braueri (assembly GCF_963280865.1). Classification (NCBI taxonomy): domain Eukaryota; kingdom Metazoa; phylum Chordata; class Actinopteri; order Myctophiformes; family Myctophidae; genus Gymnoscopelus; species Gymnoscopelus braueri. Next base: position 20,090,124 of record NC_137615.1, read on the forward strand.
ATCTAGCATTCAAAGACAGATGCCAAACCTGGGCAACAAGTCTTTGTGTCTCTGTCATTTTCTGGAACAGTCATGGAAGAACCAATAGATTGCATAGCAGACCAGCTGGATGGGGATTTGATAGTTGAGTAGTAGTTCCCATGATCTAAGCCTGAAATTATGACAGGAAGGTTAACAAATAGCTATAAATACCATTTACACACACACACACACACACACACACGCGCGCATCTTCGTCATTTTCCTAATCTCTGCACACAGTAAAATCCTCAGTGTTAATTTATACATTACTGATTTGTTACTCAGTGTAAAAATGGGTCCATTTGGTTACATTTGTATACCGTATTCTGGTTACATTACATACAAGAGTTAAATTACACTGAGGATTTCCCTGTGCAACTTCTCACAGTCGTATAAACATTTTGGTTTATTCATTATATTATGTATATTAAGCATTACACTGTGATGAACAATATGCACAGGAAGAACTTACCCATGTTTTCAGATACCGGCTGGGGTTTTTGAGGAGAGAGATCCTGGTGGTATGCAGGAGCAACCGCAACAGAAACTGGTGGAGATACAATAGGTGTTGGAGTTGACGTTGTACTGACCAAGATGTTCCAAGAAGGCTTAGAGAGGAGGTCAGGTTCATGTGGTTCAGTGGTGGCCAGTCCATCAGTTTCTGGACTTCTGCCAAGGATGAGACCAAATGTGACACAATGTAAAGAATCCCAAAATGTGATGTTTCGAAGGGTGTTTAGATCACACGTATTGATGAAACATACTGAAAATGACAATACATTTTAAGTAAATTAAGAGGCCTCACCTCATATTTTGAAACGGTGAAAGGTGAAAACAATAGAGGAATTAGTATGTAGTGACAGAGCAGGGATAGAGTCAGGCATGGCACTTCTTGGGATATGGTAAGGTGGGGGACAGAGAGAGCGGCTTCACTCTGAGCCAGTCAACAAGAACAGAGATGGGCGAAGCAGGATGAGCCGGCATTCTGGAGAGTGAATGAGCTCAATGGTCAGGTCTCAAGGTCAAATGTGGAGTTATTTTATCCACCCGAGTGACTTAGCCCTTTTTCCCCTATCCAGTGAGTTATAGAGGATTAATGATTATTAAGCGTGCTGAGAGCAGACTCACCTCCGTCCTGGTTCCGTTTTAACTGGCTTGAGCATTGATTGCCAGTGATTAGGGCCCAGATCTACAGGAAAAGATAAATGTATTCAGACAGACCCCAAAAAACAGAGGAACTCAGGCTACCAAAATTAAATGGGCGGATGTAATGCTCACTCATTACAACCTCATTTTGTTTCACACGCTCCAGTGAATGCATTTACAGAGTCAAAAACCAGTGGGGAAATGAGTGAATTCATTTCTATGTCACGTTGTCTTAAGGTATGAGGGGAGCACTCGAGACTCTAGATCGAGGTCTAGACATCAGTTTATCTCAAAGACTGACTGCATAGCATATGAACAAACACTGTATTTGACACACTACATTCATTTGACAAAACACGGACCGTCTCATTCATAACGTGGTACAATGCACTTAAACAGTGCCAACATGACAAGGTTTAATCAATTCATATGACCTGCTTAGTGAATAGATTCAGATTGAGATCTGCTTACCAGTGGTGGACAAAGTACTCCACCCCAGAACTTGAGTCAAAGTACTCCTCGTCAAATATTACTCAACTACAGGTGAAAGCTTGCCCTTTGCGCTTGAATTTAAGTACTGCAAGTATTTGCTTTAAAACAAATATTCAAGAATTCAAAAGTACAGATAGTGAAAATAGTAGATATACAAGCTCAGAATGCTTGTAGATCTGCTATTTTCACTATATTTCAAATGGAGCTTAAGTTGTTTGAAATGTAGTGGAGTGAAAGTCATAAGTATCATCCAAAAACACAAATACTCAAGTACAGACAATCAAAAATGCTCTTTAAGTACAGTAACAGTACTCAAGTAAATGTATTCATTACTGTCCACCACTGCTGCTTACCTTTACTGTTCCAGTATCTAGGTGTTGGCTTTGTGGTGGTGTTGTTGTTGATGGCATCCAGGCAAGGGGATTCCTTGTTCGTATGGCTGCTCGAGGGATGTCCTGCCCGTTTCCCCACTGGGCCTGGCTGACACTTATCCGAACTCAAACCGATATTGTCAGACAGTCTTGGCTCCTCTCCAAACCTGGGGACAGAGAAGAGTGTCACCTTCAGATTAAAAATCATAAGAACAAATCACAGCCAGCAAAGTACAAATGTAACCAAATTTGACATCAACTGTGTACAAATGCCATTTGGTTACATTTATTTTGTACACTCGAAGAGTTATATTAACACTCAGGGTTTTACAATGTGGGAAGAATACCAAACAAATGGAACAAATTTGAGCATACAAAAAGGGACAAAAAAGGGGAAAGGGACTCCATTCTCTCACCTTCTTTCTGCCGTTCTGATGACAAAGTGGCGTGTGTTGTTATTGTTGCAGTTTTCCTCTGCTAGAGTCTTGCCAATTGTTGCCCCAGTTTTGCAGTTTTGCTCACGACTCGGGGGGACCTTCAGCCTCCCAGAACCATGCGTGGGCCACGAAGGCAACCCGTTTCTGGCTGGGACCTCGGAGACCAGCTCAGCAGCCTGGAAGAACCTCTGTCGAGCCGTTTGTGTCTTCTGGGCTGCGGCTGTCCAGGACCGAGGTGGCGGGGCAGGATCAACAGGCTTCGGGACACTGTTCTTCGGAGGGATGGACAGCACCGAGGAGGGGCGCGGGGCGGGGTGGGTTTGGCTGTCACCGGTTCGTCGGAGGACGGCACCAAGGGGTCCGTTTTCGACCGCGGCCCCAGAGGAGGACGGTTTGCAAGGGGTATTACAGATGAAAGTATCTGGTGCCTTTCCGGCTTTGTAAGCTCCAGGGTGGAGCACACTGGAGCATTCACTGCATCTGGGTTAAGTTTTAACACGCAATGGTTAGCACAGTGTACAACTTGTAATTATAACTCACATGATATATTGAATTCTTACTTGAAGCAGCTCCTATGATAGAGCCTCCCTTCCACAAAATTCCTCTGCACCAGATGAACATGGTTCTTGCATGCAGCACATTTGCTATTGAGTGTCCCCGTTTTATTAGAGCTTTCAGCCAGGACTGTCTTCTGTGGAAGAAGAAATTCAAACTCACATGAACAGGTTTGAAGATACTATATATATTCTTCCATTTATGTACCAGACAGATATACATCTCGCATGTAATAACGACAGCTGTTGTTTTGTAAACACAGCTGTAAACGTAGTCATCCAACACTGACCTTATCAGCAGCAGCTCTATGTGTTTTGGACGAGGTGTCAGCGATCAACTTGGAAGGTGAACAATTGGCTGTTTTAGACACAAAGGTTTTGGCAACTACAGGGATATTCTTCTTTTCTGATGGCTCCTCCTTGGAGCCCTCTGCTGGCCTTTTTACACCTCCCACTGAAAAAAAGAAAAGGGAATTTATCACAGAAAAGAAAAGACAAACATGCACAGTGCCAATATGTCGATTAAAGAATACCGTGTTCATGGGGCAGACACACTAAAAGAAGGACATCTTTGAAAATCTTGCAAATATAATTATGAGACGAGAGATGATGCGAGCATTCCTACAGGGAGAGCGTCCTTTGAAGTAATTGTAGTACTGAGAAACATAGGTGAGAATGCTCAGTCTGTCTGGGATCCTTAAGGCCACCATGTCTTCTGCATCCAGTAAGGCAGGAATCCCCAGCTTCTCTTCAGCAATCCGGAATGCCTGGGAAGGTAAAAAATAAACACATACAGACAAACGCTCTGACAAGATGGGTGATGCAGACATGTTGGTTATTTATCACTTATTAAAACCGGGAAAGCATCCGTGTCCTTTTTAGATTTTAGCGTTGGCCATTCAAAAATAGCAGATCTACAAGCTCACAGCAGCTGAACATCTGCTATTTTTTTAAAAGACTGAAAATGTTTGAATAATTGAGATTTTTTTAAACACAAATCTTCTCTTCTGGGGGTCCCTGGCACAAAATATGTACAGATGGGGGGGGGGGGGTCCACGGCCATATATAGATATCAATTTGGGGGTCCTTGGCACGAAAACGTTTGAAAACTATCGATTTAGAAGAAGAATCAGCCTCAGGTCTAATGGGTTAATGCCCAACCCAGATGCTAAGAATGTTACTTAGACAGCATGTTTTGAAGAGCTGCTATGTTTGATCTGGTATCCGTTACTTTGAAGCACTACATAGCTTTTTTGCACTCCATTTACGTGACCATACCATGTTGACTAGGGTTCATGCCATTTACTCCTCACACTTGTAAGTCGTTCTGGATAGTGTGTCTGCTAAATGCCTAAATTGTATGGTAGACTAAATAAGCACTTGTTTCACAGCAGGCACTAAAAGGTTGCTCCCACAATTATTTGAAAACAAAAGACAAAGGAGGTTTTCTATAAATAGAGAAGCAGCACTGAATGCATGTTGTGACCCGACGCGTGGGGCTCTGGACAAGGGGTGTATAATGAATAGCACGTTTCCTGTACAGTCTCGTGGATTAAAAAAAAGAAAGAAAAGTAAACGAACAGTAGGATGGAGGGAGCAGGATTTCAGGTCATTGTTTAGGATCACATGGGACATGCTCATTAAAATCTAACAGCAGTGCTGAATACCATGTCTGCCAATGTACAGCAACGCGAGAAAAAATAAAGACACAATGACTGGCTTTGTGAGGCGCTTTGTTGTACATTTTCCAAAAGAAAAAAATAAACTTGCCAGTGGCCACCTGTGAGAAATTATAACAATGCAATCTGCCATTTATGGAAAAATACATAATTTTAAAATGATCTAACAGCTTACATTTCAATACGAGTAGCCTAAGACCTCAGCTAGCCGAAAGTTAGACAAGCCTAATTAAACACACTATGACACACCGTGTTCTCCTGAAGACAAAACCGTGTCTTGAATAACCCTCCAGGAGTGTGTCATGATGACCCCCCCCCCCCCCGTCTTAAAATGGACCAAGTATCGTCGTGAGGATCAAGTGGCCTATGACAGTAAGCCTCATTCAAAATGAATACCCTGCAGATCCTCTGTTGAGCTCAGGTTCTCTGCTCTCACTGTCAGGGGGACCCAGACAGTGTGGAGATCAGCTCTGTATGATCAGAGTTCATTTAACTCTGCAAGAGTACAAATAAATGGACCCTTACGGGTCAATTTGGTGCCATTTGTACTCCCTCTGAGCTACACAATGGATAAAGGAAGACTGAGGATTTTTACTGTGTTAAGGGCCCTGTAATCCTCAAATGTAAAGGAAGGAAGCCAGGGGAGCTGCACCGTTTAAGTCACCCTGGAGGGATAAAAATAAAGTAGGTCAAATGGCCAAAGGTAACAAAAAGACTGAATATTTCAAGTTTGAAATTAGTTTTAAACTTTAAAATTTGACCTGGGATAGATATTACTGATTGTAATGTCTGTCTGCTGACTATGTATAATATAGACTACAATCACCTCACCAACAACCTGTTAACTTGAAACCAAATATTTCAACTGAATCCATTACATTGAAATGAAAATATTTTACTTGTTTTCCTCGCACTGTAAATAAATGATATATATTGTCTTTTAGATTTGCCTTCCAAGTTCTCCAGACACAAACAAAACAACAAAGACAAAGTTGAAAGTGTTGAACAAATTGTGTGACATCTTACCAAGTTGTTGTTCTCAAACGTATCCTCTTTACTGAGAGCTTTAAAGTCTCTGGGAAAAGAAAGACATCAAATAGATGGAAAGTTAAATTAAACCATTAATTTGATAATTAAATTGTGACTGTGTGTGTGTGTGTGTGTCCATTATTTCCATAATAGTCTACCACTGGCAGTATTTTTACAGAGGCTAATTAGATCCAGAGCAAAATGCTAATCAATCATTAATTGACTGCAGGTGGTTAGGCTACATGTACAGTCTGCCCACGTTTATTTATGTCCTTGTTGCCGGTTATTAAGCTGTTGAATCTGGACATGAATTGTGAGCAGTGAAGTAAAGTAACTAAGTACATTTACTCAAGTGTTGTAGTTTTACACTTTTCAGGATTTTTTACATTACTGGAGTATTTCAAAATTTCAGTACTTTTAACTTTTACTTGTAACAGAGTATTTCTACATCGCAGTATTGATACTTTTACTTAAGTAAAAATAATAAGTGAGTACTTTTTCCACCACTGGGTGGAGGGAACAGAACGGGCTGCTGTGATGATGATGAAACGCTTACATGAGGTCCGGTCTGTATTTGTGGATAATGGCACAGAACGCTAGTCCATTCTTGAACGAAGTGGTCATGTTGGTGATCGATACCTCTTCATATCCGTCACATTGCGTCTTGCACCACAGCTCCAGAGCCTTGATGGCTGCCATGCTTCTTCTCTCCCAGACCAGACAGTTTACTCACACAGACACGGACACGCTCACACGGTGAAAGCAGGACTATAAGGGGCGCCGTTATCACACAGGCTACAGGCTGCAGGAAAGACGCGTCGCCAGAAGAATAGAAAAACCTCCGAATCCGTCGCTCCTCTGACTGACCACGAACTGAACTGTAACCCACTAGACTAGTGCAGCAGCTGCGTCCGGTTTCCTCTTTTACCTGAGAACACACACAACGGCCATTGATGCACCCGCCGGTGTGAATAGTAATGAACCACATGCACCACCCGGGAAGGTTCATTACACTAATTAACACACAGACACACTTCACCTTTCGCGACCGTGGGCCGCGCAATACTAGGCTATTGATTAGAAAACTAATTTTAGCACGCTGGGCGTTTTCTAAAGCCTGTCTGATTAGATAGTGGCCCATGTGGTTCCCCCGTTCGACCTAAACCACAACAAAATATGGTATTGGGCTAGGTGGGCACTATAGGGACATCTGGGCACCTCGATGCAAAATTAAATGTAAAAATAAAATATTTGAAAAATGGTCTTAAGAAAAGTAAAGTATACATGATTAGAACATGCTTAAACATTCGATAATTAAGGTATAATATTTCTACAATTGCTACAAATTGCTACAAAATTTGTATATCCAGTCAATTTGGGGCATAAACAAGAAGTTGAAGGATACAATAAAGTCTGATAATGATGTACAGTTCATGTTCACATCATGTATACTTAAAATTACTTAAGTTAAGACCATTTTTCAAATATATATCACTATATGGGAATTGTGATCATATAACCTCTCAAAGTAATTCAGGGTATTAAAATATTTTATTTTAAAAACTGTAGGCCTGGCCTACTAACACAATGTAGTTAGGCTATTGGCCTACTATTTTTCGGTAATCCATGCGGTATTGGCTGAGCTCTGTATGGGTCGAATATTAGGTTCTGGAATGGATTTATTTTTGCAGAGTTGGGGGTGCCATGGGGCCCAATTTGATGTAATTCCATGGGGTCCAAGTCCCAAGAGATGCACGCAGTGCCCCTGGCCACTAGTAGGCCTATATAGGCTACTACAGTATGGATGTGTCCCACTCCCTTATAGGCCTATATAACAATTTAAATCTTAAAGGGTTTTCAAAATTTATAGACTCAAACTTTGAATTGAGACGCCCCTCAGTGACCTTTTGGTTTGATTCAAGTAGGCTCTGCTGCTTTCACTGATCATCAAATTATTGTGGATAAATCATCAGAGATTTTAATTATGTAAATCCATGACATCTATTTAAATACAACAATCAATCAATCAATTTGTTCACATTGGTTTACAATGGATACTTTGAGACACAAATATAGACTTGGCCTCTAATGAGCACTGAATGGGATATTTTTGCTGTTGTCCTCTTTTCTCATTATTTGTATTGTGTGTCAGAATTTATGTTCAGGACAAAAGCCATCAACCATCATTCAGCTAAATAAAAATGTCTAGAATAATACTTTAATGAAGCTTATTCGCTTCACCAAGAGTGAAGATGAAATTATTTTGTAAAGATGTATGAAATTTGCCAGCCAGTGTTAGTGTAATGAGGTCAGTGGGCTTCAAGAGAATCAATGTTAGAATCTATATGGCAGGAGTTTTTCCTACAATGCTTATCTTTGTGGGCAGGCCACAGTATTTGGACTATAGGGTCAAATAAATGTTTTGACCCAGTTAGTTGTCCTATACAATTTTAGACTAATAACCGTAACGGGAAACAAAACTGATTTTCAAAAGCGTTTTACTAATCAAGTTTCGAAAGGCAGTCTCAATTCTGACCTACAGACCTACTAAGCAATCTTCAAATGTCTGACCTGGGAAATGTAATTAGTTTTATTCAGTTGAACTTGAGTATCCCTGAAATGTGAGAGCGACCCAAGCTGACCTCATTTACAGAAATGGGGCACATGGGATATTTAAATTGGCAAAATAGATATAAAGAAAAATCTCATCCTTGTAAAAGTTTCACAGGGGTGCATGCAACACATGAAACACATGTATCAATGATTCAGTAATGATGATTAATGAACAAGGCAAGCTTTCCCCCTGCATTTCCCTGTCTGAAGTGATGTTTTAAGAATTTGTATGTCCAGAGGGGGGCGCTGTCACACAACATCTAAACATGTTTTGAATAGCCATACTTGGGGTCCAACATAATTATAAACTGTGAATAGAAGATTACTTGCACTACAGAAATTATACCACATGAACTGGCACAAATAAAATAATGAATATTTCTCCAATGAAGTCAGTGATTGTTTTGAAAGGTTGAGTGAAAGATATGATAAGATTTGGGTCATAGAAATGAGTATTATTTTCGTGCATTCTTTTGCATGATGCAAGGCTTGTGCTTTTATGAAAATATACAGTATGTTCTCTTTTTCCACACTTGATGTGGCAATAAGTGGATTTATACACTGTGAATCAGGTATAGTATAATGCCCTTACATTGGTTTTGATTGACTCAGTTACTGTAAGTTGTTTTTAAAGACAAATATATGTTTAGCATTGTCCTGACCTAATTTAGGGTTTAAAGTTAAACCAAAACACATTTGAGATGATTGCCTGTGTACTGAAAAATATTTACTTCAACAATTAAGAAAACTACTCCCACCTCTGTAGAACACCACTCACAGTGTTCAATGGACTCAAGTTCAGTTTATATTGTTTCTGAATCGTGTCATAAAATGTTCACAAGGCACCTCCTTTTTAGTGTGTAGCGATCAATGAATCAACAACCAGGTTACTTTCATCTTCATATAGTACATATACAAAGATATAGGCCTGCTCCAACATTATCCAGAATTTGTAAGAAATAACACATAAGATCATATTACACCTAGTTGTTTGTTTAAAGGGCTAAGGAGCTTAGCCAAACTATCCAAGATGATCCCAAAGCATGTTTACCATAAAGTGCAAAGAGACTTTGACAGGGTACAGCTTCTCTTCCCATATAGCCGTTAGAGTGAGACGGATCTTGGCTGAGCAGGTATACTACAGCGGGAAACAAGTTATAATCATGTGCTACCATACTGTATATTCATGCAGAAAAATGTGCACCACTACAATGGACAGGAAAAATATATATTTTATAAATCACTTCAGGTATAAAAGATTATTCCAAAACACTTGCTTTTAAATTAGCAACTCTGTACTGAACCCATGTCAAAAGCAATGGACAAAAGGATATCTTTCCAAAATGCAAGATAATCAACAAGCTATATTTGCCATGTTATCTTTATGGACTCACTGTTCCTGAGGTCATTTGTCAGCTATTTCCATGGTTTCCTTTGAGGACTTGTGGCTGCACGCAAACATCCTGCCTCTGTCTGTGACGGTAACAGGATAGCTCAGGGAACGGACGTGTCATCAATGAGATCATTGAGAAATTGTCATGAGTGTTTTCATTTTCAATTCTTCCTGAACAGTAGAGTTAATGGGGCAACAGTTGTCTGCAGATAAACTTGGGAACACTAACCCAAGGCCCCAGGATGGACAATTCATTACACTAGACATTGTATTCAAATGAGATTACTATCCACATAATAAAGGAGACAAGGTAGGCTATATTAATTTTATATGTATGTGTAACATAATGTTTTGCATTTAATAACACGAAATAAATAGTGGTACACATTTTTACTGCTGTACAATCTAGCATAAGCAATTGTGTCTCTAAATGTGTTTTAAAGTGTCTTGCAGAACTGTTCACCACTAAAGAATTTTGCTCAAATGTACAGTTTTAGAAAGATTTTTCTTTTTTTCTTTTAACAGAATACGGCATAGAAAATGAATTCAAGGCCAAAAACACTTTCATACTGTATGACAAAAATGCTCAAATAAAAATAGCTAACCATGAGAATGCATCAATCCCCCAAATATAACTGATACTTTACATAAGTCTATAATGATCATGCCTGGACTAGGGTTATTATTATTCACATATTGTTCTTTCATTATTGTTATCCATTTTCTTTATAAACAGGAACAAGGAAAGCTTATCAATCATTCTGCATGCCATCAGCTTCCTGTGTTTGTAACGGTTTGTCCCCTTCTGATGACACTACTACTACCACAGTGTTCTGGATCTCAGCCTGGTGCTCCCGGGCCATGGCCCGCAGCTTCGCAATGCTACAGGAGCGTAGCTCCTCTGGGCTGGGCCTCTCTGACCTGTCCCCCCAGTCCCCTGGCCCCGCCTGGTCAACAGCCTGCACGTGTTGGGTCACCGTAGCCGCACTTGCAGTGTTTGTCCATGGGTAGCCTCCTCCTGCCTCCTGCCTCCTCTCCGAGTGCTCACTGTCAGAGCCCTCTGTTGGCCGTGAACTCTTGTTCAATTTCTCCACTTTTTCGTCATGGTCCTTCCTGACATATGGCCCTGCAAGCTGGCCCTGAAGCTTCAGCTGTCTCCGCATCTTGGCACGACGGTTTTGAAACCACACCTGGATGGAAAAAATATGATAATAATTAAATAATAAATAAATTACAATAACCACAAAAAAAATAATATCTTAAAGTAAATGTTAAACATTTTCATGCATAAAAAAGGAAGAAAAGCAAATATAGTCTGTAATTAATAATGGTCGTCTATTTTCACTAGTTTTACAATAGGGTGGTTAAAGTGGTTAATTACTTAAAATACCAATGTGTGGGAAAACTAATAGCAAACAGCATGTGCCATGATTTGTTTTATGGCACCTGTACAATAGTGCCATAAAGCATTGGTTCTCAACCTTTTCAGGCCGTGACCCCCAAGAAAAATCATATTTGAATTGAACTGGGGACCCCACACCCTGAAAAACACTTGGAATTGTAGGAGTTGACGCATTGCATTTAGTTTTAACTAAACATTGTGAAAAAATGAAGCAATTGGCCAATGTTTGTCCAGTTTTTATAGTATAGTTTGTTGATTACTTTTGATGCAGTAATGGTCTTATTACTTTTCTTTCTTTTTTTTCTTTTAGGTATCAAAAAGGTCTTAAAAGTCCTTAAATTGTCACTTCACTGTCATCTGGGGACCCCCCCAAAAAACTAATATTATCTCAACCCACAGGTTGAGAACCACTGCGAACAGTGCCATAAAGTAGTTGCACAAAATACCTGCACCCTTGCTTCTATGAGGTCCAGTCTGAGGGCCAGGGCTTCTCTCATGAAGATGTCGGGGTAGTGGGTGGTCTCGAAGGCTTTCTCCAGCTCCTCCAGCTGCCAGCTGCTGTAGTTGGCCCTGGCGCGACGCTGCTTCACTGGCCTCTGTTCATCTGGAAAGCACCAGCACAAGCGCCAATTACACAATTGCCAACGGGTGACAAGAAACTAATGGCTCTAGATTGGATAATTAGCATAACGTTCATTAGACCCACTTTAACACTGCCTGATAATTGATTGTTAGTTACGAGCTGTTAGCCAATCTTTTGTAAACATTTATACTGCAATCAAATGGCGTCACTGGCTATCTGAATGTCGTCCACACAAGTACAAATTCAGCTGTGAGGCGTGGCACACAATGAAGCATCAATTCTAGATTTACGCAGTAAAATCCTCTGTGTTTATGTATCTATTCGTAACTCTGAAAGTGTACAAACGTAGCCTAATAGACATTTGTCCACTCATAGTTAAATTAACACTGAGGACTTTACAGTGATTTGAAGCCAACTCACCTATGACCTCTGTGAGTTGCCCCATCCCTGCTGCCTGTGCTGCAAGAAGCAGGGCTTCCTTGCATGGCTCTGGTTGGAGGTAATTCCTCAAGGATTCGTAGCTGAACAGGGGTCCGGGGATCAGGATTGGTGAGCCCAGTCTGGTTGGAAATGCAGGGAAGAAGTGAGCCATCGGCGAGTGGAACACTGCAGGCAAGAGGGTAGATACTAGTTGCCCAGGACCAAACATGTCCACGTTCTGAGATGAGTCCAGTCTTTGGTGTCAATCCTGTAAAAAAGGGCCACGTTTGCGTTCTACAGGGATGCTGTTTGAATAGTAGATAGCATCACTAGTACAAAGTAGAAACAAACAAACAAACAAACAAAAGTAATGATGAAATCGTAAAGGAAAGCACCGTAGCCACAACACTAATCTTTCCAATTAGTCGTCTGACAAGTTAGAGTTGCACTGTGGTTAGGGAGCTCAGGTGAGACACAAGGTGCTAGTTGGAGAGACAAGGTAAGACTTGAGTGGTGGAGGTTGTCTCACCTTAGAGTGATAATGTTCCACTCCCATCTTCTCCCCCTCCTTCCCTGTCACATGACTCCCAGCGGGTTCTGACAGACAGCAGTGTGGGGCTCATTAAACAAACGTGTAAATGACCTGTTATTCATCCTTTGATTGATTATGAATTCATAGGATAATTTCAACAGTGGTTGCAGGTATAGTTTTCCCAACTAAATGCACCTGAAATGCCATACGATCTCTCATGGTGGTGTTGATATGGTGTATTTACCCCAAGTCTATCTCTGTTGAACTTGGACAAGTTAAGACACTCAGAGCTTCTGAAGTTTCAATCAGTGACATGGATGTCAGATCATTGTTTGGAAATCCAATTGGGAGGGGGAACAGACTATATGTGAATGCTCAGTCAGACACGTACTCACTATTTTCTTATGTTCAACAGTTGTCAAGTTTGAAAACAAATTACTCCAATGAAGACATAATGAAAACAGTCTTGTTGCGATGATGAAAACACAGTACCACTGGTTCCAGAATAAACACATTCTTCTTCATAACAAGACAAATGTGAAAGCTTGCTTGCTTGAACATTTTCTTTCTGCCTCTTGCCAGTACACCCAGCCTGTTATTTTATCCCACTGTAGATGTGATTAAAAAAAAAATACAATCATTAATTAATGAACTATTAAAAATAAATAGTGTATAAATATATATATATATATATATATATATATATATATATATATATATATATATATATATATATATATATATATATATATAAGGTCATTTACATGTTTGTTTAATGAGCCCGACACTTCTGTCTGTCTACAGTCACACACCCACACAGTATATATACAGTATAATATACTGTATATATAACGTGTGGGTGGGTGTATGTAGGCTATACACACACACACACACACACACACACACACCCCCCCACACACACACACACACACACAAAAACAAACACAGGTATACCGTATTATGTACTGTATATGCAAGAACCCGAAACAACATTCAGCTTCTCCACAGGTCCTAGACTGCGGTTTACCTTAACACATTAAGGGCTCAGACAGTTCAAGATTATTAACACATTTCTGTTTTGTTTTCTTAAGGCAGCTGTGACTTGAGTGTTGAAGGATCTCTGATGATGGGGTGATAGTATGCACCGTCTATGAGAATGAGACACAGGTGTGTCAATTAATCTGAAGATACATATCACCTAACAGCACATCCTGTGGACAACATATCAGTTCAGACAGCAGCAAAAACATGCCGCTGTCAGTGTTGTCACCACTAAACTGGTGGGCCAAGCAGGCTTTGATCAGCCCAGAACCGGAGCAGAACACAGCTGGTCATAGCTGTGTTCAGACCTACGAGCTGGTGAATCAGTGTCTGGTCATTCCACTGCAGCAGTGAGGACAGCAGCACCTCTCTCACCTGTGGGCCTTTCATCTGCACCTGTTCAAACACTAAATTAATACCTGTGTAGAGGTAATAACGAGGTCAGGGTGCAACACTGAGAATGTGTGTGCGTGCACGTGTGTGTGTGTGTGTGTGTGTGTGTGTGTGTGTGCGTGCACGTGTGTGTGTGTGTGTGTGTGTGTGTGTGTGTGTGTGTGTGTGTGTGTGTGTGTGTGTGTGTGTGTGTGTGTGTGTGTGTGTGTGCGCGCGCACGTGTGTGTGTGTGTGTGTGTGTGTGTGTGTGTGTGTGTGTGTGTGTGTGTGTGTGTGTGTGTGTGTGAGAGAGAGAGAAAGAATATTAAGAGGTGAGGGGGTGTGTGTGAGAGAGAGAAGGGGAGACAGAGGGAGAGAGAGAGAGAATCTTGGGATTTGCAATTTCTGAGGTGAAAAGGAAAATAGATTATAAGCGTGTCATTTGAGCAGTGGCTAAATAAACACTGTGTGTGTGGTGGGACTGACGACTGAATAGCCATTTCAGTTTGTCCCTGGCACACAGGTAGACAGACCCAGGGATTTCTGTCAAGTCTGAAAGTAGATCTCCCCCTGCCGTGTTTGTCTGAGCGTTGGTCCTTTAATGCCTATTGATCCAGATAATCAGGCAAGAAATTGGGGAAGAACCAATGGGGTGGTTGTGACATCAGTCTGCAAATGCTTGTTCAAATGAGCTGGTTGTGGATAATTGAAGGGGGCATTAAGGCAACAATGGTAATGGCTAATGCTAGCCTTTACTGGCCTCGCAGGTATTTCGAACTCCCCGGATCACAAGGCAACCTTCTAGATCCACTGCTTAAATGACAATCATAGTATCATTAGCAGGGTCTAAAATGGAGGGACGGATGCACATTCTCCATGGGTTTAGAGAACCACCAAAGGAGTGCCTCGTACCCATTAGTGTGGCTTTAGCTTGAAATGGACTTGTTTGAGCTTGCATCCATTCATTAAGAGCTACAGGGGAAAGGGACACCTGGAAGCCCCTTTGGAATAGAATGTGACAGAGCCATGGATCTCAGATAATGTAATGATCCTCATGTACACCTTCCCATCCCAATTAATGCTAATATACATTTCTAATTAAAAATATGCATCAACATTGATTGATGATTACATCCACACGACAGCATCATTTTGAATACTCTGTAATTAATTGCACACAGAATCTCCAAAATTGGTAACAATTTATTTTTGTAAAATACTTTGTCATGACATCATTGAATGGGGCGCAATTTACTTTTGGGAAATGGAAAAAAGAACGTGTCCCAATATGATCCAATCAACGTAGTTATTATTTAGTCACAAGCTCTTGTTAGTACTTGTCATTTGTGAAATATTTATAAAACCCACAGACAGACTTAAACTCCTTCAACCTGGCATCCCTATTTTGAGCATGTCATTATAATATATTTTAATTCAAAATCTTTGAAAATGTGTGAAAATAGCATATCTACAAGCTCACAATGCATCACATCGTTGTAAGCTTGCAAATTGGGTATGTTTGCTAATTTTGTCATTGTCATGTGACAAAGTATTGACTGTTCTGTTCTACCAACTCTACTGGGGGTAGATTGTCTATGTGCAATTTGGACTATATGTATTCCTGTTAATTTAATGTTATTATACGGTTAGCTCTTTCACCACTCTTATTCCCAGGCAGTCCAAGGGCTGGGAGCGAAGCAAGATTTCTGTAGTATACCTGGTTTCTGGTACTCTTTTCCCAATGCCCCATGTTTTCCTACTTGCTTACTCTTACTCTTTTTATTTTTTTATTTTATTATTTTGTTACTCCTAGCTGTATCTCCTTTTCTGTGCATGTCCTGTGTTTCATAACTGATGTATTACAATGACAACTGAATTTCCCCTGCGGATAAAGGTCTGTCTGTCTATCTATTATCTATCTATCAAATAGGGAACAACATGGACATATACACAACACAACACAACACAAAAGATGAAATATGGAGATAAAAGGTTTCTGCCCTAGAGCGAAAAAAAATTCATGTCCATGGCTGAAGTGGCTAAACTCTGTTCTCTTCTTCTCCAGATGTTTTCAAATAAAACTTGAGATGACAGAGGCAGTGAACAATGCACAGTATCATTCCCACCCATCCATTAGAATGACACTTTAACTCATAAAACAAGAGTTCTGCCAAATGTCACGTCAAGATGGATGATTATCGTTAGTCCCGGTGTCATGGGAATATATCTATCTGGTGTAATTTGCAGCCTGGAACAGCAATGAGCAAAGATAAGATCAATATTTAATGAAAGTATAAGTGAGGCTTAAGGGCTGTCACTTGTGCCTCTGCCGTTAATGACATGTCACATTATCACACTTATCAGACTGGGTCAATCTTAACTGAAATTACTAGCCTCTTTTCATTTTTTTATTCATTACAAATGCTAAACAGTTTGTCTTTTCGTTCTCTGTGCAAAATGGCAAGAATGTATGTTTCAGGGTGCCTCCATTCATATTTTACCTTCGTAGACAAGCACAAACTCAAAACTAAAATCTATTAACGGCCCCATAGATGCGTCTAATTCAATCATCACAGTGGAAATGTCTTTGTATCTCAGACAAGATAAAGAATAGTGTATTTCATGGCTGAGGAAGCCCCTATGCGCGGTGCCCCACTCTCTCTGGTAATAGTATCCCACAGTGAGCAGGCTGATTGTTTTAGTCCTGGATCACTGGCCATGGGATAAACCTGAGAGCCCAGCCTGCTTTTCATGTCAAGACCTTCAAGGGAAAGCGGCCACAATCCAAGAGCAATCACACTTCAGACATCAAAGTGCCAGCTAGAAGAGAGGCGAGAGCCAGTCCACATTTTTTTCCACGCAAGCCAAGTGCAACTCATGCGTGGAGGAAGAGGAGATGATCTAAGCAAAGGGTGCCATTGAGAGGAAGACACAGAGCCGACAGATGTGCGCGGGCAGGTAGCAGCACATCGGGGCCTCTCCTATAGTTGAATGCTGGGTACGATTTGTAAAAAAAATAAACAGGGGGGTATTTTCTTAGCCACTTGACTTAAGCATACAGCAAACAGCAAAAATAGCCCATCTACAAGCTCACAATGTGTCGCATCGCTACGCGTTGTCACCATTTGCCCAAAATAGGGGAAATAATGGGGTTAACATAAATTTTTAATTAAATTGTTAAACATAACTATGAAACATATCAGACTGCTTACATTTCCCAAAAGGAAATGCATGCATTTGATTCAGTGTGACCAGAAGCAAGCACGGATAAAATATCCCTACCGTCCATAAAAAGTGACCAGAGTCCAGAGTGGGAAAAAGGTCTGCCTCATGCCTTAAAAGCAGAGGCATGGATCCCTGTGTGTAGAACCTAATTGGTGACGTGGCCGGCCGGTGGACAACATGCACTGATGTCAGACACAAACAGAAACCGTTGCCTAACAACGCAGAGATTTGCGCATGCCTAGAGGGTGTGGTCGGTCGGTCGATGGACCGCAGACGTCTGCCACAAACTTGCACTCATGTCACGGTCAGTCGGTGGACAACACCGACACGAGTCAGACACGAGTTATCACAAAATATGTATAAAAATATAAAAAGAATGTGTGTATCATAGGTGAACTGTATGGATAATGAATACATGTTCACCGTGGGCTTTCGAGAGTGGAAGGGTTTTAACAGCTGCTTTGGAGGACATCAAACCTGCTGAGATGAATAAAACCAGAAGTTGTTAACTTGTCAGTGGTTCATCACGCTACTCAGTGACAACCTGCCTCCCCTCCTCCCCCCCTCCTCGTTAACTGTCACTCATCTCTGTTCCGCCTCACTGCCACCCAGCCAATAGGATGCTGGCGCCCTACCAAGAGCCTAGGCTGCTGCGACTTGTGTCGTAAGTTGATGGATAACTATAAACAGTGCTTTCAGCTAGCTACAGGACACCGTACAGGTGCAATTAACACATCAGCCAGAAGGTCAGCATATCTGGGGCACAGTTGAAGTATGATGGCAAAGACCCATTAGATAGATAGATAGTCAAGTGCTTGTTAGTCCTAAATGACAGTTTCCACTGACCCACCAGTGTGGACTTGTCTCACCCGCACAGCGAGGCGAAGCTAACCTTCACTGTGCAACAGGTTAATCTCTGCATTCTCACATGTAACAAAACACCAGCAACAGCCTTTTGTGATGTGTAATGGTCTACCCACACCACGTCTTCAAAGGACCCTGTGGTCTGAATGATTGACCAATTACTGCCACGGTTAATTTACCATAAATGGGAGCGTCCATTTCCCTGCGTTGCAAGCATGCCTGCACATCGTTCGACCGACCGCTTTGACTTCTCCAAGAGGTTTTCAGATGAAGTCTGTGGCACTGGGCAAAACAACTCACGCTTTTCATGGCAAAACGGTTTCCATCACAGCACTGGCAACATGCCTTTAATTTGTTTGCTACACCCCAGTGAAAAGTGAGCACACTTATGACAGCCGTTTCCAGTTTTATCAGTACACAAAAATTATTGGAATGAAATGAAAGGACACAAGGTCTTGCTCCATTTATTTTCTCCCCATCCGTCTTGTTTGAGGTGCCGGAATATTAATATGAAAGGCAATAATTGGTTCTTGTGAAATTTCCATGCTTATGCTATACGATTTCTCCACTAAACTGCTTTTGAAATTAAACTGTAGTAAAACTTCTCGCTGGTGGAGGTAACAAAGATAACTGTTGAAAGATGCAACATAATTTATATGTTATCAAGTGGGATGAAAATGAAGTAAGATTAATTTTTTTCAAGAACCTTTTTTATTCAGAAAACATTGCAGAGGTTTACATACGGTAATGCATTTGAGTGTACTGTATAATGCAAAGCTTAAGGAACTTTGAGTTTAGCCAATAAGAAGGAATTCACACATACAATGAGCTCCAGTATGATGCCAGTAAAACACATTTTTTCCTCCTTTTTACAGTGAATGTATTGGATAAACACTTAAAAGTGTTATTCTGCCTTTTTATGTACTTAAATCAAGATAAGCCAAGATGAAAAGTGTGCCACTGACCAAATACTTATGGAAATCACTATCAATCACTGTCTATCAATCAAGATAAAATTACATTAGAGGGTTAAGATAACCACAGGAAAAAAAAGAAAAGGAAGAAAAGGAAAATTGTAATTATACTGACTCTAATCATTTCTGGTAATGGGGTTTTATGTTGTTGCTTCCATATGAAGGACCTTCATAGATTCGGCGATCATTGAACTGGTGTCAATTTGGCCATAGATCCCAACTAAGAAAGCCTTATGGAGCAAGATGTCTGCGTGCTCTGCAAGGGGAGAAATGCCACAGAGATATGTTTATGAATAGTTTTGAGCACTGAAAAAAAAAAACACATTACACACTTCCTAAGAGTCTGTCTTTTAACTAGGGTGTAGGACACACCACAGAAACATAAATAGATTTAATATTGATACCAAAGTGAAAGACCTTATTCTGCCTTGTGACATTATGAAATTAAAATAATCCATGGATGAGAAAACCTGAGGCTCTGATGTTTCCACTAGCTGCCGGCTTAATTCTAGTTTTAGTATTAACTTAGTAGTCAAAATTCCAGAGAATACTAGTGTAATCCATTTTCTAGTAACAATAACATGATTGCTGCTGAGGTTTACATTTTTTTTACCAGCTTAATTTTCTTGCCTCAAAGAGGGGATAAAAATAAACTCAAAATACAACAAAGTTGTGAGTTATGAAGCAATATGTGAAATATTTTGCTGATTTACAAGCTCACAACGCGTTGTTGCTGTGACATGTTATGAGCTTATAAATCGGCTATTTTCGGTGTGCGACACGGTGCACAACCAAGTACACATCAGGCATAAGTAGCTAAAGAGTTAAATAGTAGACTCTTTTCTTACCTTGACAGAGAAGTACATATTCTGGCAGATTCCTGAGGGCTGTCTGTACCACGTCAAAGTTACCACTACCCATGCAGTACATGAAGGTGGGCAGGAAGTCTGTCGCCAGGCTGTATACCAGAAAAAGCATGCTACTTAATTCATTAAGACCGGGAACGTATCTGAGTCATTTTAAGATTTCTTTGGCTATTAAAAAATGTCAGATACAAGCTACGAGCTTGTAGATCTGCTATTTTTTTTGAAAATTTGTGCAAATCTTTGAATATAATATATATACTTTAACTCTTTTTAACTCAAATCTTTGCTTCTGGGGGTCCCTGGAACAAAATATTTTGAGATGGGGGGGGGGGGTCCGCTAAAATAATGGTTATAGCTAAAAATCTCAGTAAATGCATTTGCGGATTGCATGAGTTAAATGTGATTTATACAAAACTAGAAACTACTCATGTAGGGATTTTTGTCCCAACCAGTGATTGTTTTGTTTTTCAAAAACAGACTGACTTTCTGTGCCACAATGCCCTATTTTGGGAACTTCCAACAATAGGACAGCAATCAGCTGGGTGAAGCTGAAATCTGAATTTCCCCCATCGGATCAAATAGATCAAATTAATTATTATTATTATTCCAGCAAACATATTGCAATCTTGATTCGCAATAATAATAATAATTTCAGTTCCGTCTGAATGGAATGGAAATCGTATACTGTCCTCTCATGGTTCTTTACAAGTAGTAGAATAAGTAATTAATGTGCCAGGCATAAAAATGAATTCCTCCCTCTCTCCACCTTCCACAGCATCCTGCGCTCCATAGGGGGATGAATGTTTGAGTACAGTGAACTTACCAGGGATTGTTCTGGATGCAGCGCAGGGCCAGGCTGAAGGCCATGTTCCGACATAGCTCCTCTGAGGAAGTCATCAGTCTCTGTAGATCATTCTAAATTGAAAAGAAAAAAGAAAACAGGTAATATTCGGTAGGTTATACAACAAACTATACCATACCTTTTTTCTTTTTAGTTAGTGGATATTCAGTACCCTCCAGAATCTATGTCATTTGGTTGATCGGGGCAATTAATGGTTATAGCTTGCAGCTGGTTGAGTTTAGGTTATGTAGGTGTGGTTAAGGTTAGGGTAGGATTGGGGAATGGCATTCAGAGTGAGCAACTACTGTAGCTGCTCAGATCATCATAATCAAGGACGGGAACTATCCGTTTGAAGTGGTTATAGCGTTTTAAACATGGATTGATTTGAAAAGTCAAGCTGAAAATAGTTCCAGGAAAAAAAAAAGATTTACAAACAAAATTAAAACTTCCATGACTTCACACAATGATGTTTAGCCATCACAAACTCATTAAGGTTCTGTAAGATTTTATACGTTTAAACATTGTATGCATCATCTATCGGTTTTCTCAATCTCATATTTTTACTGAATATCGGCCAATTCTGATTGCTGCCCGATCTACTAAATGTATGATATATATCAACTCACAACGCGTCACGTTGTGAAACGCTGTGAGCTTGTAGATCAGCTATTTTCTCTGAGTGCTCTTCCCAGAATAGGGGGTGCACGGATTCATATGTTTAATAGCTTTTCCTGTACTGGTGCCAACCAACCGCTGAATATCCACAGACTTGTTTTTTGCTGCTGTTGTTCATGACTCACAGTGAAATACTGGATGATCTCTGGGCTCCTCCTGGACTTGTCGTCTACCTCCGTCAACACCTCCAGTACATCTACAACAAACAATAGAGACATCAACATATAGGTCATGTAGGTTATGACCAAAATGTTATTTCTGTGCCTGCTATTGCTATGCAGATGCGTTAGTATCATTGGTTCTCAAAGTGGGGTCTGGAGACCCCCAGGGGTCCTTGAGGGGTGTTCCAGGGGGTCCCCAGAAAAATGTGTTAATACAGCATCGCAATCGTTTTAAAAACGTTATCCATTTATACATTGCCCATTCAAAAATAGTAGATGTACAAGCTCATAGCGTATCACTTCGTGCTGCACTATGAGCATTTTTTTAAATAATTTTGATCATTCTTTAACACAAATCTTCTCTTCTGGGGGTCCCTGGCAAAACCTTTTCAGATGGGGGTACATATCAAATTGTGGGAAAAAGTTTGAGAACCACTGCGTTAGTTACCCTCGACTGCCTCTCCCCTGGACATCTTCTTCAGGTACATGGTCATGTCAGCGGCGGTCAGTGAAACGGGGGCTGACATGTTGACCAGTGGCAGGGACCCTGTAGACGACTCATCTGATGGAGAGGGCAAAAACGGAGAAGCCACTGACATTATTATTTAGCATAACGTTGCTGTCAGGCAGAAACCTCCTATCTCCATATTCTAGTAAACTAATGCCCTACTTGTTTCATACTACAGTGTCACACAAAAATATAAAAAGTAGCAGATGCACAAATGAGCTTGTAGATCTGCTACTTTTGCCGTTTTTTTATTTGAATCCTGAAAAGTAACAGTTTTGGACATATGAGGCTTCCACCCGACAGAGACGATAATGTATCGCTCATTGGATTGGATCACGTAGCCTAATACTTAATCTATCGACAGTATTACGCGCCGAAAATAGCCGATTTACAAGCACACAGCGTATTGCGCTGTGAGAATTTTCGGAAGTATAAATCAGGCTTAAATGAAACCGTGAGCCAGGCAGGCTCTGCAGACAATACACGGACATGGGTGAATGACTGCCTGCTTGCCGGAAATGGTTTGATATCTTGCCTATTACTACTGCCTACTCTATTCAACCGAAGATTTACGAAAACATACCGAGATGCTTTCAACATGCTAATAATAGAGTGCTACAGGGATGATGTCTTTTTGTAGCCCAACAACACGTTTTCCTACCACAGATTTCCAATGCATCGGGAATTGGATAAATTATATTCACATAATCCCGACAAATCAACACACTTTTACAATTTCTGAATCATAGGCAATTATAGGTTTCGAAAAGCACATTAGATATTATTAGATATATTAGATATTAACTCATTCACTGCCTCTGACGTAATTGACGTAATTAACCAATACTGCCACTGACGTAAAAAACTTACCGGTAATTTCTTTTTTATTTTATTTTTTTATTTGACCCAAAGACCAAGGAGATATGATTTTTCGAAGATCTAGACTCCCATCCACTTCCTTGTTAACTTAAAACTTAAAAATTATGTATCTCGGCTCCTGAGTACTTATTTTTTTTCAATGAAAAATCTCTGGCAGTGGGCAAACGCGGCCAGCAATAATTCTGGCAGTGAATGAGTTAACTGGTGTAATTTATGTCGTAGAAGAAAACATGAAAACTCTCTTTTAACATAGTTTCATTCGATTTTTTTGCAGATATGGAAAACCCTTGAAAGTTGGCGAAGGAAGCCATTGTGAAGTGTGTTTACCATCGTCACTTGCAACGTCTGAGGAGCGGCTCTTTACAGGCAGGGTGAGTCCAGCCAAAAGAGACTTCAGTTGGACCAGGTCTGGGTTCTCAGAACACAAACCCCTTTGGAAAAAAAGAAAAAAAGGCAACGTTCATATGATTGGAATTCCCACCGAAGACTGAATGAATTTTTGAACGTTTCAGCAAATCTTTCAATGATTAACCTTTGTACTTTCACCAATGTCTTTAACCATTTAATCTATCAAAACCGTTGATCTACAAGCTCACAACACGTCGTGATGCAGCGTGTTGTGAGCTTGTAGATCTGCCAAAATTGTTCGATTTGTTTTGGCTATAAAGTGGTTCAAAAATGATTACATGCATGGTTTGACAAACTTACTGCAAGATGTCAGAGTGCTTCTGAAGATAGGGAATGGCTGCGGCCGCATCGTGAGTTATGTACTTCTGCGTGAACTGCAGAAACTTGTTGATGAAGACCAATGGAGAGCGGCTTCTCTGAAAGTTCTACGAGGAGTAAGCAGCACATAATAAGACAATGAATATTAATTGTCAAAAGTACATTTTAGTAAGTCCGTAAAACAATTAAGATATCTCTCCACTTAATCCTAAATCCTCTGGAGCTGAATACAAAGAGTGCCGGCTCCCCACCTGAAGGACCTTCATGAATGAGAGAAGACTGTCTTGTAGTGCCCTCTGGTGGTCACTGTGGAAAACAAGTGGATGCAGCAGCTCCAGGATGGCCAGTACGTTTGTGAAGAATGTCAGGTGGTTTTGCTGCCGGAACTCCTGGAAGTTGAGGTGAATGCGACCATGGAGGAGCCCTGCGATCATAGGCAGGTGTCTGGGAGTAAAAAAAATGTAAATGAAAAAATAAAGTCAGTATGTTGTACCCCCTTTCATGTAGGCAAGGTGTCTGAGAGTACAGAAATATAAAATAAAGTCATAATCTTTAGCAAAGATTCAGATCCATCTATCCTTCTGTCGAGGAAACGTCGCTTATCGGACAGAAACCTTGGATCTCCATAGTTCATCTTTTTATGTTTTATCATAAATTAATGGCCAAGATAGAGACTAAATAATAACTACACTGGATCCATTGGAACGCAGGTTCTCGTTTCATATCCTGAAAAGTTAACGGTTTTGGACATACAACGTTCCCCCTGACATCGATGATAAAAATGTTAGCTCCTACCTCCACCCATTTATTCCCATACTGTTTACCTGAGCAAAAGGACAGGATGGGACACGGCCAGCTTCCGACAGGCAAGGTTGGCATCTGACATACGGTTCTCAGCAGTCTTTGACTCTCCAGTCTCAGCGAGCAATGTGACCAGACGATGAACTAAGACATCGAGCTGAATGACAGACAACACATACAATCAGTGGTGGAAAGTACTCAAATGCTTTACTTAAGTAAAAGTATCAATACTGCAATGTAGAAGTTCTCTGTCACAAGTAAAAGGCCGGAATTCTAAATTTACTTAAAAGTACAAAAGTATTGGTATCAAAATATACTTAAAGTACAAAAGTAAAAGTACGATCTACAAGCTCACAATGCGTCGCATCGCAGGGCTAAAGTGGGTAATGTATGTTTTGTAATAATAATACAAATCTAAAAAAAGTAACTAGTAACTTAAATTTTCAAAAAATTGCAGTGGAGTAAAAGTATAATATTTGCCTCTGAAATGAAGCGGAGTAGAAGTAAAAGTATCGACATTTTTAAATACTCCAATAAAGTAAAAATACCTCAAAATTGTGCTTAAGTACAGTGCTTGAGTAAATGTACTTAGTTATTTACATCACTGCATACAATCATTTACCAGCAACCTAAGCAATAAGCAATAGATCAGTTAATGTAAAATGGTCATTATTTCTTTGGAACATCTTATTAACAGTACACCAAGACCTGAATAATTATAAAAGGCCATAAACTATAACAAAACTGAACAGTTTCTTTTGGAAATTAATTAGCTGACCAAACTTTTCAGTGGTTGGCAGAAAAAAGTGTAAACTTGATCCAATCTGGCACAATTAAACATTACTGGCTACAGCTGCCAAATACAGGTCGACTTGCCAAAACTCTCAGGAATTATTTTAGGAATCAGTGATTCAGTTATTAGTTGAGCTGTGTGAAGTGAGTGCATAACTATTGTAATGAGACTGTCCATTTGTATGTTTGGTTGTATCGTTATTACTTATATCCATTCTATTTTATAACCATAAAAATAACATTGAGATGTGTATCTCATGTGCGTGAGGCCTGGCCAATGCAACCCATCATTCTGCCGACCAGAAGGTGCTGAAAATGCAACTCAACTACGTACACTCCTAGATTGCCTTGTTTTACAATTAGGGTCAAGCAATATGAACCAAAACACAGTTTTTCTGCTGAAATCGTCTCCAGGTAACATTCGCTTCTCAAGGATTCTACTGGGAAGGAGGACTGTACAGCACCTTTCTAGAAATATTGCCTAGATCATTATGAAAGATATAATCAAAGTTACGCAGCTGAGAGAATTTCTTCACCTCATCTCTATCGGATATCTTTTCTGCGTGAATTCCAGTCATGGATAAGACTTCCTAGGACAACCGTAAGGACAGTCACATAACCTCTGTGGTAAATCGCTAGGGATCCTCACCTTGCAGCTGCTGCCGTCTACTGCCCCCCCACTGTTCAAGGTGGCATCAGGTAGGGTCACATGCTGGATGACTTCGGGAAAGTGAAGGTAGATCTGAAGCAGCAGGATCTGGCACCGCTTGCTCATCACACTGAAGAGAACAAATCGACATTAGGCGTGATTTACACTTAGATTCGCGCCGGTCTCTCGCACCCAAAACAGCCGATCTACACGACATACGATGCACAGCCTCGAAAAAGTTAGTGACACCCACAGCCACGAAACTAGAGGGAGCGTAAACAACAATCTGGTACCACCCACCCATAAAACAAACATGGGCAAATTCTCCTTCTATAGCACAGCCACTAAGGAATGGAATAGTCTAACCCCATCCCTCAAAAAATGCAGTTCGCTGGGCTCATTCAAAACAGCCCTAAAAACCCATCTTTCTGGAGGCCGAAAGAGGAGCTAGTACCAGTTTCCATGTAGACAGACGACCCCCCCCCTCCTCTTTTTGTACATATTTTGTATTTCCTCATGCTTTTTTTGTATATAATTTTTTATTTTTCCATGCTCCCCCCACCCCCTTTTTTTTTGTACATATATTTTTTAAATGCTTTTTTTGTACATAGTGGTATTTTTTATGTATTATCTGTATTTTCATGTTGATTTTTGAACTGTTTGGTTGCTACTATATATGTCTATGAAATTAACTCAAGGACCCCAACGGAAACAACTCCGCAAGGACTTTTTTGGCCGGACCTTTTAGACAAAAGCATTATAAATGTAACTGTGTTGTTTTACATTCTTTTGCCTAATAAATTTTTTTCAATCAATCAAAGCCAAGTACGGTATAAATGAGGCTTTAGTAGAGAGAGGCGGCAAACTACAGAGGCACACCATCCCTTTGATTACTTCACGTTGTAGTGCTGGTCATGTCCACGATTGAAAGCAACAAGATGCATCTTAAATACAGTATGACCCATGTATAAGCATAGGGTTAAACCTTGACTAATTTGAAAAGAAAGGAAATCAACAGCACAGGTCTTGACCCTACAACCAACTCATCAGCAAAGTTTGATCCAAATC
The DNA here is from genome assembly GCF_963280865.1 of Gymnoscopelus braueri. Lineage (NCBI taxonomy): Eukaryota > Metazoa > Chordata > Actinopteri > Myctophiformes > Myctophidae > Gymnoscopelus > Gymnoscopelus braueri. Next base: position 20,117,238 of record NC_137615.1, read on the forward strand.
GGATTAAAACTACCGTGACAGACAAACAACCAAACAAACAAAGAGGGGTGATTACAATACACCCGCTCCATTGGGGGCAGGTATAATCTAATAACATGTACAGCATGGAGCTTTTTCATGAACTGGGATTGAATATGTAGACCCACAGAAAGAGCCTTTGCTCAGAATTATACATAGAAAATTTGACTTTATTGCATAAAAATGGCTGCGGTTTCTTAATCAGATAATGTTCCCATGGGCTCAGAAACTTTAATTGGTGTCAATGACTTAATCTATTCCAACTGATTATCACTAGAGCTGTATGTTGGCATGACAGCTCTGTCGATAGCTCTATCGTGAAGTCATCACATATTAACCACTTAAGCCCTATTTTATACTTTGTCGTGTATGACAGTGTTATGCGACAATAGCTCATCAATTTAATTGTTCCATATTTTCTCACCTATAATGCTATGCCCAAAATAGGGACGCAAAAGTGGAAGTGGTTAAGGGGTGCAACAATGTCCCAGTTCAAGGTCCTGGTGCTCTGCATGGTCAGGCCCCGGGATACTTAACTGACCTGGTCCCACGTTATGTGCCCATTCTACCTAAGGTCTGCTGATCAGGGTCTGTTAGATAGAGAACACTAAACTAAAAACTAAAGGTGACAAAGCCTTTCAGGCAGTAACCCCTAAACTTTGGAATGCTTCTCCACAAGTTTTGAGAGATGCAGCCTCTGTGGACATTTTTCAGGAACAACCTTAAAACGCTACAATTTGAACAGGCATTTGTTGATGGTACATGATTTTATTTTCCATGCTTGTGTTGTTGTCCTGCTTGAGATGAATTGTGCAGCCTGTACAGCCTGTATGTAAAGCACTTTGGGGGAAACTTAAGTGCGTGTTCTTGACTATACAGTAGACATATTTGAACAATGAAATTCAGACGTATTCTCTTCTAAGTTACTGCCGTCTTGTAAAATCCTCGTGCTGGTGAAGGCTCTTATCAGTCTCATATGATGTTGTTTTCTCCAAACTCATGTTTATTAGTACCATCTACACACTGTGCACTGGCCACACCGGGATGCCCTTGCGCAAGCATTATAGATCAACTTAACTAGTAATTCTGTACTTGGGAACAAACACCATCTAATATATTGTAGCAATGAGCTTTTACTAAAAGAACACTCAGCACACAACAAAGTGTTCAACTTTTAACATGGTTTTATCCAACCATGTTTTCAGTCGGAGCCGTTTTACCAAACAGCTTAGCAGTACTTAAAATATTGTAATTCAGAAGCTAATTTTGCTTGACCTTGGCCAAAGTTTCCTCATTAAAATGGTTTAATAACCAGAGACACATTCATGAAAGAAGGTTCTGCTTCCACAAAGAAGTTGCACCCTGATCTCTGACAGCTAAGTCAGAGGCAGGAATTCACAACACAGGCAAGTTTAGAGCTTCAGCCTTAATCCTCTTGGCTTCATTATAATACACTGAGCTTTTAACCCATTGAGACCTGGAACGCATCTGTGTCACTTTAGGTTTCTTTGGCTATTCAAAAATAGCAGATATACAAGCTCATAGCGCGGCACCGAGTGCCGCGCCATGAGCTTGTAGATCAGCTATTTTTGAAAAATCGCAAAATATTATTTTTTTACATTTTTTTCAACAATCTGTTAGGATTTTGAAAACATTTTAAAGAATCGCCTCAGATCTTAAAGGGTTAAAGAGATCACAGTACAGACGACTTCTGCTGGTTTTAATTTCACACCAATAGGCCTAATTATCGAGTTTCCCCTGGTCCACACAGCATTGTGCCTGACAGAGGATGCCTGAAAAGTTCATCTGCTTCTAAAGAGGGGAAATCTAGTGTGATTTAACCGAGTTGATCAGCACCATCCTAACAGAAAAAAAACCACATTCAGCATTCGGGCTAATTAGTACGAGCAAGAAAACGTGTCCAGCTGCATGACCTGTGAGCACCGTGGTGAACCATGTGGCGGGCAAAATACTTTGAGTATGTGTGTCTTCAACCAAGGGAGGAAGGGACAGAAGGAGAGGAGGCAGGAATTAGAGTTCTTATAAACAAATATTGAAGAATACTGAGTACACATCTTTACCTGTCCCCCCATTTCTTTGTGCAACTGATGAGGTATTCAGAGACATTCTTGATGTTTTCCAGGTTTCCGTTGCAGCAGGACTGAAGGAGCGGCAGTCTGGACTGGATGAGGGCGCAGGACGCCTGGTCTAAGGTGCTCTTGTCATGGGGGGGGGAATCGCGGTCGCTGAACTCTGGCTCCGACAGGATCAAGTCCACGAGGCTGATGAGCTCCTCTGGGTTCAGCCGCAGGACAAACTTCTCCGTTTTCTTCCGGTGAGACAGAGAGGAAGGGTGGGATATGAACAACTCCAAAACGTACTCATCATAAAACTAAACCGTGTAACAATTTGTCATAGACTTTTTGATCTTACTTGAGGGGTCTTCTGGTCACGGCCCTGCCAGATACGTGGGATATGGCTGCAGGCCCACAAGAAGTCCAGGGCAGATGAAGGGTCCAGTCTGATAAATATCAACCAGCAACTGTTTAATATAGTGTCTCACACATAGATATAGTATAGTAATGTCAAAATGCCTACTTTCGTGTTGACAGCCTGTAAGTACAATAAACAGTGTATCTTCATATGGAAGAAATGCAACACGGAGGATCCCCAAATGATGGATTTGACTGTGTAGGTGTGTTGGTGTACCTCAGGTCTCTCCGCTTGCTGAGAAGAGCGCTGATGCACTGCAACAGAGTGGTCCAGTTGGACTGATGAGTCAGTAGAGCCAGAAGGTACGGCCTATACGCAGGTGTGCCTCGCCCCTGAAATGAACAAATTAACAAGGGGAGAAATGATGCTCACGTCACAATACCAAACCCAAAATACAACACCACGACAAAGGCAGGAAACAGCATTTACCTTTACCTTGTTGACAGCAAACAGCAGCTTCTGCTGCAGGTCTGGACAGACTGAAGTAACCTCTGGGTCGAGATGCTCGAGCCAATCAACCAACAGGCCTGAGCTCAGTCCTGTTTTTGTCACCTCACAGCTGCTGAGGAAGGTGAGAATAGATTGACTGGTTACCCACTGAGGACAAACGTGAGTGCTAAGTGGACATCTATTGAATTCCAATAATCTGCAGGTTCCCCTAAAGAGAGCACGGATGGATGGTGCGTACAATAAACATACAAAAGAGAACATAGAACACGTGCACAGGTTTGAAAACATTTGGAGTATGTTAACCAAATGAACCCTAGCATCCCTATCTGGGGCACAAATTCAGCGAAAATAGCCGATCTGATTGATTGGTTGATTTTATTTGGTGACATCACATAAAAAAAGAGCACAATAGCACTTCCCGACATACAGTCAAAGTAGCATCACCGAGGATGAAAACACAATAATGCCCAAGGGCTATTTTCCATTGTGGTCCTCTACTCACAATGTGTAGTGAGCTTGTAGGTTGGCTACTTTCAGCAAAGATATTTAGCGCCAAGCGAAAACAGGAGGGGGCCTAGTACATAGAGCCCTAGGGGACTCCGGTCAACTAAGTATAGGGTTTAAGTGTTAAGTACCTAAGCTCTCGTGTTGAAAAGCATTCAAACACCATGCAAAGTAGCAGTACCAGAATATCATTTAAACAAATGTGTTATATTATGTCCAGTAAGCAGAAGCAGGTCTTAGCAACCAGCTGCCTTGTTGACAACACCGATTTGGCTTTCAAAGGTGCCTCTGTGAACATGCAGGATGAGTGCTCCACGTTATCCACACCTTCTGAGTGTGCACGGCTATTGGCAACATTTCAAAAAACAACATATAAAAGCTTCTCCAAAACAAATCTCGTAAAGGCTGTCTATGCGCAGCTATAGAGACAAGAAGTTTCATTTTGCAATTCATGTCACTGCGGCCATGTTTGTCAAATATAAAAATGTGTCTTGCATGAGTTCAGACGGAAATAGAATTGCGGGGCTCACTTGTTAGAATCCACTTCTTTTTTCACAGCTCGCTCCTCAGCCTCCTGGAGCAGCAGCGAAATTACCATGGCAACAGGGCCAGCTGTCCCATTCTGTGTACCAATAGTCATTAGCAGGGACAGCAGCTCCTCCAAATAGGGTGACTTCACCTCCATCAAGCCCTGTAACACTGTGGGAAATAAACAAGGTGCTTACTAATAGGGTTTTGGGTAGCCGTCATTACAGTTGTTACGTAAGCAAACTGGTACCAGTGTAATATTACATTGCATTGTCATCAAGCTTCATGTGAACGTGTTGAACAAAATGGACACAAGGCAGGTAGCCATTGTTAGAGCTAGTCTTTGTTTGTGGTTTTAACCACATTAATGCTAGTGTCTCTTACTCTGGGAAAAACATTCGGCAAAAATACCGGATATAAGCGTTGCAAAGTTACGTGTGGTGAGCTTGTAGATCAGCTATTTTTGGTCAAGACATTTGGTGTTGAGGGAAAAAAAGGAGCAGACCTAATACAGAGCACCCCGGTCAACTAAGTATATAGGGTTTAAGTGGTTATTCAAAAATCAGGGGGAATAGGTTACACAACAGGGGAACATATAGTGATCCTGAAGGAGATGGTGAAGGACACAGGCAAGTCGGAGGCAATTGTGCAACACCAACCACCAATTCAAAAGGACAGCAATAGCAGAGCTACAGTTATTGCCACAGACAGTTCCAAGTGTCATTTCACACTGGATTAAGGTTTGCTCACACACGGCCCATAACGGCAGTAATAAAAGCTTTATACCTTTGCCAATGAGTTCGGCCTCTGCATTGCATCGCTCCCCTGCCCTCAGCATGGCTATGATGGTTCTCACAGGTACCTCGGTGTCACTGCGATAGGCCAGAGCCTCGGCCAAGTGGAGGAAACCTGTACGCACTGTGAGGCAGACATGCTCAGTCACATTATGCTCACAAGTCGGCAAAAACAAAATCACACAAATCGAGGAAATAGGTTGGGGCAAAAAAAAGAAGTTCATATTACACAAGCTTAAATGTTTAAGTATCCCCTCAACATAACAAAGAAGAGTTTTAGAATCACAAAATACTACTTATATGCATAATTTGTCCTTGAACTAAGCTCCGTGTTAGTGGCTGTGAGAAGCGTAAGAACTTTGATGGGCTTTTTCTCAGCTTCTTGAAATGAGGTTCAACAAAATTGTATATATTCAACTATTTTCACTGACCCATCACTTGAAAGCTTACAATCTGCACTTTCATAATCTGTAGAAAACTGTAAAATGACCGTGCCCTACATGAGGCACATTATACCAGATGCTGTTCCCTTTACAAGTGAGATCAATTAGTTAGTTAGTAAAGCACAGATATTCAGAAGTCAAATTCGACTTTAATTTGTTTTATTTTAAGGCATGTGGATAGACTTTTACCAGGTGTCTCTCATCCGATAGCATAGCACTAGGCCATATTTTATGATCAGATGTCACAAGGATAAAAACAAAAGCATTTTTCAAACTTCAAGCGCATTCCTCACCTTCAAAGTAGCACAGGACATCTAGCACCTATATGAACATGCTAACTTATTCCCCTTAATTCTGCTACTGGTTGCTGTAACACATTAATTTCCCCTTGGAGATAAGTTAGATTTTGTCTTAAAGAGAAGGGGTACTCACCATCAGTAAGCCTGTGTTTGTGAGAATATTCCCCAGCAAAGGATTTGAGCAGAGTCTTTAATGGTCCTCCTCCCTCCACAGTGGGGTTCTCTAACCAGGTCACCATCTCTACAATGACCTTGAGGAACAGCGAAGAGAAAGCAATATCCTGGGAGACGAGTCGCTGGGAAGGCACAGGACACAAGCATTAATACTCAAAACAAGGTTTTGCAATCATGTACAGTATCTACATCAGCGTAGTCATGTGATATTGAAATTGACATTGCTGCCATCAGTGTTAATTTCGTCAACTAAACCTATGACGAAAAATGTTTGTCGACTTACTTTTTTCACTGACGAAAACTAAATAAAAACGAAATAAAAACTAAGCTATGATGACTAAATATAATGACAATTTCGTCAATGAATAAAAACTAGTGGAGATCCAGTAGAACTAAGACAAGTCTTTTTATGCTTGGTTGTGTGCGGGTGTCATTCTACGGAAAAAGCCGATCTACAAGCGAGTTGTGAGCTTGTAGATCGACTATTTTCGGTAGCCGTCACGGCCCGCCAATATGCATTTTAGTCGACTAAATCAACTGTAGATTTAGTTGACTAAAATCGTATGATATTTAGTCAACTAAAACATTTCAGATGACTAAAACTAAATGGAATTTTATTCAAAAGAAAACTACATGAAAATTTGCACCAACAACGGCTGCCATGCACCTGGTAGAGGTGGAGCTGACGCATCAACGGACAGGAGAGGGCGTGGCTGCGGTGCATTGCAAGGACGATGGGCCCCGCGTGGGCAGAGGTGAGCAGGGCAGCCATGGCTTGGAGAAGGCGGACGGATAAGCCGGCCTGCTGAATGTGACCCTGCTTGGCACGGAGCAGCTCCTTGGCCAGAGCCTGCTGCAGAGCCAGGGAGAGCTGGCTGGGAGGTGGGCCGTGCCAGCGAGGGTCTGCCTTTATGGGGAATATCTGTAGAGGCAAGGCAAGGGACATCACCATCATTGTCTGTGTGTCTTTGGGATTCATCTCATCCAGCATCGAAAAACAGCAGGTCAGAGAAACTACTGGATACTAAACAGCAAAATGCTCGTTAATTACATTCTTAGAGTATAAAATGTGACCAAATGGACCCATGAATGGATAACTTAACACTGAATTTTACTGTGTGGATACATTATGGTCTGCTCCATGAGTAATAAATGCTATTGCAATAAAGAACAAAACAAATGGCAAGCCAGCAAAAGCTGTAAATTCCGTACCTGAAGCATCATGCCAGTGAGGTCATCCTCAGGCCCTACCACGGGAATCTGATTGGCTCTCATCTTCACAGAACTATGGGGGGTTTCCACGGTAACTTTGGCCTTACTCACTTCAGCTGAATCTGTCAAGGGTGTACAAAAAGGAATGATCAGGGCAGGCATTGTTTTCAATTCCGTATGGTACGTCTACGCATTCATGCATTTACAATTAGTATGCATACATTGCGAGACATTATTACTCAAAATAAGACCAGTGATGTCATATATGGGTTTTAGAAGAGGACAATAAAGCCACTGACCTCTGCGTGGAGGCAGAGAAGAGCTCAGTAGAGTGTGGAAAGTGTGCCCCCCGGTGGCACCTCGCTCATGCTGCACCTCCACCAGGTGGGCCATGTAGTCTAAAAAGCAGAGGAAAATAACATGGTGAGATGACTGCACACACATCTTAAAACCAAAACCAATGCACGTACAACATCTTCAGCACATTCTTACGCTTGTCCATGATGTTCTGCTCCAAGGTCTGTGGATCATGGGAGACAGCCTGGTCCAGGTACTGCAGTAGTTTACTCATACTGGACACCGGGATGCCAAAGGACTGAACAAACAGCAGCAGCTGCTGAGGCTCCAAGTCTTGTAGAGCTACAGGTCATAAATGAAATATTCATTATGTTGCCCTCGGAGAAGGAACCGATAAGAGCTGCCGTATCTTCTGTAAGGGTTATACGGCAGCTGACCAATCAGCGACATAGCTACTTAACCACTTAAGCCCAAAAATAGCCCATCTACAAACTCACAATGCGTCACATTGCGACATGCTGTGAGCTTATAGTTTTGCTATTTTAGAAACATTTATATTATTTATTATTTTAAAACACGTTTGACACATTTTGCCACGGTTAATGTGGTTAAGGAATTTGCCATGTCAAACATAAGACAAAACTCGGCCACTAAACATGGTTGATGTGGATGGTTCATAGGGTGGCTGCATATTAACAAAGTTGACACAAGTCAGCCACACATCTTCCATGAGCTAACTTTGAGCCCCACACTGCCTGGGAATCCCAATGGAACTAAACCCTTTTGTCGTCAGGGGCACTTTATTGTTGACAGTCATGTTAATCTATTCACTTTGAAGTGTTGGTCAATGTTATTTTATCGTCATCTTTGTGAAACAGTAAGGCTATGGGTATGTGATAAACAAACGATCACCCAGAATTTGTCGCTACCCTTGATAAGCTTGGGTAACAACGAATCCCCGAGTGATAATCTATATTTTAAAATGAATGAAAATGTTTTATATATCTACAGTAGGTATTTTTGTTTCATATAGATTAAGTACAGTGTAAGAACTAAGAGCAGAGTTGAGGGACGACATAAACATCTCCAGGCAGAATCAAACCAAGGATATTGTGATTATACTGCCAACGCACTATAACAACGAAATCACTGGTGCACCCTCTATTTTGGGAAAGTTGTACCTGCATCAACCAATCGAGACACCTCGGATCGGATCATCCTCAGCTTCAGCCAATCGGGCAGCAGAAGGGCCTCTTCTGAGGTGTCGACCAAGAAGGCAGTCGGGAGAGGTTTCTTGTCAGGAAACCAAATGTCCAAAAGACCGTAGAAGTCGCTCTCTCCTGCAAATGTATGGAGAATAACAAAGTATAAAAGATGAATTTGAAGCCCTAAAATCATGCATACACTCTAAATTCTTCAGTGTTAATTTATCCAGTTGTTCTCAGTGCAGTGTACAAATGTAACCAAGTGGACATTAACGGGGGACCATTTGTTTACATTTGTACACTCTTGGAGATACATTAACACTGGGATTTTACAGTGTGGCTTGAACATTTGACAGTGGCCAGGTTCACCTTTAGGCGGCCCCAGGGTTAGCAGGATGACCATAGCATGAACGACCAGGATATGCATGGTGGCCGTCTCTCCTGTAGTCCAGCGTAAAAACACCTGGTCCTGAGATTCTGACTGGAAGAAAACATTCATCACAATTCATCGCATTCAGTGATGACTTCAAAAACCAACTTTTCATCATAGTTCAACACATTTGCCGTGGACTCACCAGCTGAGCAGATAAAGGAGCAAATGTAAAGCTCTAGCCGAGGACTCACCCAGCTGTAGAGGTCCTCTCCGTCCTTGGTCTTCCTCATCCTCTTGATGTAGGTGGAAAAGATGGTGAGGAAAGCAGAGAGCACGGCGTCGGACTCTGGCCTATAGTAATGCTTGGAGAACAGGCTGTTCATGATGGTGGAGCGCTCCACGATTAGCCGGGCCACGTCCTGCACGGTGCACAGACAACATCAACAAGGACAATTAATGCACTTCATTACATAAAAAAACAAGGCAGGGTCTAATAACGGCATTGGATTCCCTGTGTATCTCTGTTTTCATGTGGCCATGGTTTGAACGCCAGTCATCTATGATGTATTATAGGACGTATGACACCACATTTGGGCAAAGATTCAGCCCGATCCATCAGCATTCGCTTCCATGATAAAACGTAATATTTAAGAAAATATATTGAATATAAGTGGAAATAAAATGTGTAGTACGTAAATGGAGGTACTTCCTCTGTCTACTGGCTGCCTCCACAAGAAATTTGGTGCTGATCGCTGAGGTTTGCCACACATGCACACACACACACACACACACACACACACACACACACTAAAAAGACAAAAAAACGTAATGCATGGTAGCAATGTACGAAGATTAAGCAACAGTGCCGTGTGATTACCAGAGCCAGGTCATTGTGGGATGCCTGCTCTTCCACTGGTGCGTGCTGGGATAGGTAGATGAGATAGGCGCTGATGGTCTGTGGATCCGTCTCCATGTGAATGGCCTTGGGAACAGACAGACAGCACCCAAATACCTTAGCTACCATCAAAACCATACATAACTACATATATTTGGTTTTTTTATTAACCATTTAAGCCCAATATACTTTGCTGTATGGCAAATAGTGAAAAAAGACATACTTGTAGATCAGCTATTTAAAAAACAAAATCTTTTGAATATTTTTGCGTATGATGACATGCCTAGAATGTGGACATCCAGGGTTAATGTGGTTATTATTGAGCCAATCGTAGAGGTAGATGCTGACCTGCTGCAGGGCGGTGGAGGTCATGCCTCTCACAGTGTCAAACAGAGGCAGCTTTGGGAGATCTTGCAGGAGCCACTGATACCCTGGTAGAAGCTCAGCATCTGCAGAGTCCTCCTCCATGGGCTGATCCCGCTCCTCACCATCTCGCAGACTGCCCTCCGTCAGCACCAGAGACAAGCCCTGGATAACAACAGTGAAACAAAGTCCGGAGTGTTCATTTAAAGCTGCAATCCGCAACGGTTTTGTGTGAATAAAATGTTATTTTCAACAATCTGTAACGCATGCAAGTAGTAAGTAGACTATGTCAATACACTGTATTAACACAACTGCAGTGTTTGGAGGTGGTCTCCCTGCAGTGCTCTCCCATTGAGAAATGTATACCCTGTGTTCGGGTAGGAACGCTAGTGGTTGATAAGTAGCACTGCCTGAAGCTCAAAGCGCACTTATCTCCCCTGCCAAAGCGGGCGGTTCGTCTTAGCTCACCAGTAGAAATGTAGGGTTTGAATCCCAACAGTGGTGGAAAAAGTACACACATTTTTTTACTTAAGTAAAAGTATCAATACTGCAATGTAGAAGAACTCAGTTTCAAGTAAAAGTCCGGAATTAAAACATTTCTTGAGTAAAAGTACAAAAGTATTGGCATCAAAATGTAATTAAAGTAACAATCTTTTGAAAATTGCAGATATTTTCTGCAATTTATTATTTTTTTAAATGGCCGTAATGTATAGGGCTGAAGTTATTAATGTATGTTTTGTAATAATAATTCAAATCTACTAAGTAACTAGCTACTGAAGTTTTCAAATAATTGTAGTGGAGTAAAAGTACAATATTTGCCTATGAGATGTAGTGGAGTAGAGGTAAAAGTACTGAAATTTTAAAATACTCCAGTAAAGTAAAAGTACCTCGAAATTGTACTTAAGTACAGTACTTGAGTAAATGTACTTAGTTACTTTACACCACTGAATCCCAAGGGCATACATCTTATGGATTGCAGATTTAACTCTGAGAGCAAACCAAATGCAAGCTCTCAGAGTTACAAGTGGATAAATGAACACTTGAGGATTTCACTGTGGGCACACAATGACGATAACATTATCTTCTTCCCAGACGTTACCTTCATGGCTAGGATTCTCGATGCCACCTGAGAGGAGCTGAGTCGCCGCAGGAAGTAGTCCAGCACTTCACACGTCGTCTGCTCGTCGGCCTTGGGGCCCAACAACAGATCCTGGAGCCTTCCCAGAAGCTGCCTTTGTTTTTGTTGTCTCTAACACAGGAGAGAAATAAAATGCTGGGTTGAGAATGGAATGGGATGGCGATATGATATGAGCCACCACAAGAGTCAACACAAGAGTCTAACTTTATTACGAGTTTACTTTGAGAGCCACAGTAGAGATTTAGATGAATTACTGAGAAGAATCAGAATCAGAATCAGTTTTATTGTCACATCACAGGTTTACAAGGTAAAAAAAGTGGGTGAAATTCGTTTTTGTACATCGTTCCCATCGCAACGTTAACGTTAGAAGAATTAAAAATGGTACCAGTCCACCAATAAAAAAAATATATATAAGAGTTTGCACTGTTGCTCCCTTCAATTACTTTATTGTGACATCCACCTAAAAGTGACGTTCCGAGCACACCGTGCTCGAAACCAAACTGCTCCCCCCCATACGCTCATCAGAGCCATCTGAGCAGCCATCTGCTGGGTGAAGCAGTAACATCTATTTCCCCTCAACCGGGGATCAGAAAATACTCCCGCCCCCCTTTCTCATTGTATGGTTTGTCTTTGACAAACATATTTTGAACATTGGGCTGTGATGTCATAATCAGCATACTTGTCTCTTCTTGGCTCTCTGCTCTTTGCTCTCTGCTTCGTCGTCATCTTCAATTGGCAGGCTGTCGTCCGCTGCGTCGTGGAGAAGGAATTCACACAGGCACTGGACAGGGAGCACATCCAAGGACCCTTCACTGGACTGGACCAGGTCAGCCAGCCAGGGCATGGACTGAGAGGAAGCCTGCAGACCACAAACAACACATACAGCGATTGCAAAACCCAGCCAGACAGCGCAATGGATGAGGTAGTAAAAAAAAACACCAAAAAAAAACACTGATTACTTTCACTTACCTGTCGCTGGATAATGTTGAGCAGGAAGTCTGGGTTGCGGCTACGGCAGAGGAGGTGGCCCAGACGAAGGGTCTGGTTGAGGGTTTTCACCTGCTCCTGGACCGCCGGTGGTGGTCGACGAGGAGGACCCCTGGAATGACAGAAATGTAACATGGCATGCCGTGCTCCTAGTCCCAAATATTTTCACCTTATAAGAGCATATGATCTAAAATTAAGTGTGCAGGTGTCCTTGATCACGTTCTGCATTCTGGAACACTGTAAAATCTTGAATGTCAATTGAACTCAGTGAGTGTACAAATGGAACCATGGATAATTGATTGAATAACAATACTGAGGATTTTAAGGGCAGATTATCTCAAATGACGTGTGTAGGTGTCCTTGATCATGTTCTGGTATGAAAACCAAGGCCAGACTGCATCAACATTCCCACTCAGGGACTCTTGATTAATGTGAGGTCGCCTACATGGAACTGATTTAATCCTCTGAGTATTAATGCTGAGGTTAAGGCCGAGTTCTTTTTGCTGGCAGAAATATGAGTCAGTCAGTTAAAAGTTGCTATGCAACCATATTTACAGCATCATTTAAAATTTCTCCACAGCCAAGTAAGGATTCAACGTTTCTGTTTAACCACATATGAACAGTTTCTATAGACTGTTCGCTGAGAGTCTGCACCCATCTATCCGCCAGAAGTCAGAAGTCCTGAGCTGGTATTTTAACCACATACTGTATCTTCTGGGAGGCGAACATTCGGCGAAAACAGCACATCTACAAGCTCAAAACGCTTCAGCAAAGATATTTAGTGTAGAGGGGAAAAAAGGAAGGGGCCCGGTATAAAGCCCAGGGGGGCTCCTGTCAACCATGTTGTATAGGGCTCAAGTGGTGTTGTTAAATTGTGCATGTTAAGATCTTTTTACTGGTAGTAGAGCACTGCAAGAGTGAGTGTCTTACTGTGGGTCCAGACTGGTGAGCTGACACAACAGCAAGCTGTTGCTTTCTGTGATGGTTGCTTTGGTGGAGGCTGCTGCCAGGTGGCTCTCGAAGGCCAAGATCTCTTGCTTCTCCCTCTGGGAGACCTGCAGCTCCCGGTTAATCATCTCCGTCTTTGTGTCCTCGTCCGCAACGGTGCAAGGAGGGTACGAATAGTTACTGTAAGGAACACAAAACAAGGTACAGTACTGTAGGTGGTTTAACAACATGAAGCCTGGCGTCCCTTTTCTGGGCGTGTCATAATAGGTGAAGTGGCAAACATTGAAAATAGCAGATCTACAAGCTCACAGTCACGACACATCACGACACGTCGTGAGCGGCTATTGAGCGGCTAACCCTGACCGGTTAAGTATTATAACTTTGAAGTTAGGGTAAAGCAGGCTGCTTACTTTGTCATAACCATTTCCATGAGCATTTTCAAGGTAGGGTAGCCATCCCAGGCAGCCAACCCTGTAGGAAAAGAATAAGATCCAATGTTTTGGTAAACAAGCATGTCATTCATAATAAACTGGTTTAAAGATTCAGGATGAACAGACTGACCGACAGACAGACCACCTGACAGAGTGGCTTATACTGTTAGGGGTGGGGTCGCAGTTAAAAACATTATGAGGCTAACAGATATTCAACTACTAGCACAGAAAATTGTCATACCTATCTTCTGTGGATTGAATGCAGCCACCACGAGCAGCAGAAGCCATGCCTTCCAGTAGAGCGCCGATATAGCCAAATTTGGTGCTTGATATCTACAATAATAAGTAATGATCAGTATCAAATAAGTCTATTTTTCATAGGCCCACAAATGTTTTAAAACCCCAACAGAAACATGAGGAGGTACCCTGTAGGCAGCTGAATGTTATCAGGGTGGTGGTATGTGCACAGGTTCAGCACCGCGTCAATGAGTTGGATCCTCTCCACTCTCAAAACATTCAGATCTTCAAAACAATAACAAAAAGTAAAACAGTCGGACAATTCGCTGACATTGATTGATTGATATGATTTCATTTTGACACTGTCGCAACCATCCACTTTGAAAATATAACTAAAATAGTAGTTTTAGTAATTGCTATTATTGATCACAAAGTTAGGTAAAAAGCCATAATCCAAGAATTAACACCAGGAATATAAATACCAGGAACAGCCGACATAATAATAATAATCTTTATTTATATAGTACCTTTTTAAACAAAGTTACAAAGTGCTTAACAACTTCAAATCAAACAGTGAATCATAAACAATTACAGCAACAAAAACAACACACAATAACAGCATCAGTGAGAATAGATGCATTCATTTCTGCTGTTAAGGGGTTAAAAAGGCTTTTTCTTTATTATTTCGATTTAAAAATGATAATAGAGCTAGCAAACCTGAGGTCCAATGGGAGGCTGATCCAGAGTCTAGGGGCCCTGATGGCAGACATAGTTTACTCATTACAAGGAGGCATGTGGTTTTGATAGAAAACAATGAAAATGTTCTGCCATAAGAAAAATACATATTTTAACACTCTTAGCAACCTGAGCCGTACGTACCATCAGACTGGACTCCAGCAGCCCTCTTTACCAAGTGATCTGCGAGCTCCATGGCATCAGCGGGACCCAGGGGCAGGTCACGTGACAGCCCAATGACCAGGATGCGCATCAGTGTGTCCTCAAGCAGAGGCACTTCAGAACACAGGCGAAGGAAGAAACTGGGAGAGGGAAAAATATGTACGCTTTGGTCAAAACCCCAGTAGATCAGATGTTGAAGCTCTAATTTGTAAAGTTAAAGTAAAATCCTCTTATCCCTCTATAACTCTGAGAGTGTACAGATGTAAGCGTACACTCTCAAGAGTTAAATTAAAGCTGAAACCCATAACCGTGTGAATAAAATGACATTTTAATCAAATACCTATGTTTGAGTGTGTTGATGCAATATAATTTGTACATCTGGTGGTCTGGTCTCCCTACTCTTCTGTTGAGAAATCTAGACCCTATGCTTGGATGGGACACCTACTGGTTGACGGAAAATATTGCATGAAGCTCAAAGCGTAATATCTCTCTTGCCCGAACAGGCTATCCGTTTGAAATTAGCAGTAGAAATTCAAATCCAGGATTTCACAGTGCAGTAAGATGTTTAATTTGTAAAATGTAAGAGGATGCTCACTTCCTGTCGCTCTCAGGGGGCCAGTTGTCCCACTTGTAATAGGTCTCGGGCTGCTCTGTGAAGAGCACTTTGTGAAGGCTGTGGACATGAGAAGGGACAGACCAGATGCATCATGTTTTGTGTGCGACTTATCTCATTAAGCTCTTACACTTTGAGTTCAAGGAAACCGATACCTACCAATGGATGTAGTCTTTGTTCGCAGTCTTGCTGATGACGGGAACCACAGTGTGAAGCCACCAGACGGCGTCTCTCTGGATGGCAGCGATTTGATTCTGAAAGGCCCTCAGGGCCTCCAGGTCTGACACAAAACAACAGGGCAAACTCTCTCACATACCAAGTAGGGATGGGACCATAATCGTTATTATCGTTTATAGTGATAAAAAAAATGCTCACAATAATCGTATCGCACTAATAATCGCAGAGATTTAAATTTATCGTGAAATTGTCCTCTGTCATACATACACTAGGATGAATTCGCCTTTGTTGAGCTGCAAATTCAGTACCACTTAAACCCTCTATAGTCTATACTTGATCAAACGGACCTGTTAAATAAAGCGCGCATTTGGCACGCTCGTATTTCACTCTACACAAATCGATTCGCCAAAAATAGCAGATCTACAAGCTCACAACGAGTTGTGAACTTGTAGATCGGCTATTTTCGGCGAACTTTCCCCCCAGAATAGGGATGCTGGGGGTTCAAGTGGTTAAACAAAAGTAGCATTTTAAGTTTTAAGCATATTTCGATTATCGCGATAATATCGTTAATATCAATTCTTTTTGCCACCATAATCGTGACATGTAATTTTCATATGGTCCCATCCCTAACACCAACTGAGGTGAATCAACCTGACAGACAATACGATTACCAAGCACTCACTCTTCTTCTCTCCTTTGTCCCATGCAACGCCAGCTTCTTTGACCTGAGCGGTGATGCCCAGCATCATGGACACGGTTAGTAAATCTGTCACTTGGATCACAAAGCGCTCCTATAGGGGAGACAATGACGGTTCACATTCACATGTGGGGCAGTAAATATTGATTATTTTCCTAGCTATTATTCAATCGATTACTTTTTTGATTAATTGAGAAGTGCATGTACTATATTGATTAATTTGATTAACCACTATACCCTATACCTTATACTTCGTTGTGCAACAGTGTCCCACTAAAATAGTTAATCTACAAGCTCACATTACAATGCGACACATTGAGCTTGTAGATCTGCTATTCTTGCTACTGCAAAAACTATTTTATTTTAATAATAATTATATATAATACATCGATTATTTTATTAAAATCAATTACTTTTTATAATCAATTAAAATTACTTTGACTAACTGTTGCACAACTATTCACATGGAGGTGCATATAAAGGGTGCAGTTGAAGAGGGGATTTTTCTATGTGCATGTACTGACTTTGAACTCCATTTCCACATAAGTGGGCTCCTTTCTCTCCTGCATCAAACCCAAGCAGAAAGGCTGGAAGTTGATCTCGTGCTTCGTCTGCTTGATGATCTCTCTGAGCAGAGCTCGGGAGGCACGCAGGTAGTCGTCTTTATTGGTCAGTAGGTCCTGGAACACCATGGCCAAGAACTGAAGGGACAATATGAGAAAGGACATTGGACATTTTGTCCTAAGAGTGGCACTGGAGGAAAGGTCAAGGTGTCAAAAAAAATCCTCCTGCAATCTGCCAGTTACTTTCAGTTACTTTATGAGAAATCTTGAGTGCAAAGTTGGCATTTTGGCCTGAGAGTGGTGTAGATGAAAGGTGGTTATACATAGGTAGAGGCCTCGTACAAGCCTTTGGGCTTCTTGCCTCCTCCTGGCACTTATCTTTTATATTTTGAGTACTGTTTTTTTTTTTTTTTTTTTTGACATTGTGCTAAATAAATAGATCAAATCAAATGGTTAGCATTAAAATTGCTAGCATTCATCCTCCAGTGAGCATGAATGTGGTCAGCAAGTTTCATGACAATTTGGCCATTACATATTGATATACATTGTGTGCAAGTGGGCATTTTGGCCAAGGGTGGGGTTAGAGGAAAGGCCATGGGTTCCTCAAAATCAGTAGTGTTTAGCCTCTGTGGAGCATAAATATGTACACCAAATCCCATGGCAATCCATACAGCAGACGGGCAGACAGATGGACGGATATTACCATCATTGGAGTGATAATTACAATGACAGCCAACTAAAGATAAATGTAGATATATTTCCCAGCTCTAACTGTATGAATTATATAATGAAGAATTGTCCAAAATACTATCTGTGTATGATTAGTGGTTACGGTAGTTTCAATTTCACCTTTGGAGCCTGCTCTGAACTGTGCTGCAGGACTGTGTGGAGAACCTGCATGTTGTTAGGATTCCTGGCATTGGACAGCTCATTGAAGATCACCAGCTTCACCATAGTGCCCAGGTTATCTCTGTGTGCATTCAGCAGCTCCCTGGAGGTGACGCCCGAGAAGGAAACAGGTTCATATTAACATTACAGATGAGAAGATCTTGAAAATGACACACCAACTAACAGGAGACCTCACAGACCTGACGCAGAGCATGTAGTGATTGAGGAGGACTTTAGGTTTTAGTCGGATCTTGATCAGGTTGGAGATCACCTCCATGTCGTCTGCTCCGTGGGTGTTGCAGTTCATACAGAGGGACATGAGAAGGTCTTGAGCTGGTCGAGTCAGCTGCAGATGCAGAAACGGATCAGTTAACTGTCAACACTGATATTTTGACTTTCATCTGTACAATCTTAGTAGAATGAACACTGGGAATTTTACTGTGTAGCAAGCTGTCCCTTGTGGATGAGTGTTCATACCTTTGGGTTCTGCAGCCACATTTCCAGCCTCTGCACGGCCATAAGTCTTGCCTCCTTGAAGCCACACGTTGCTGTGAGGAGACGCAGTAGGTTCCGGGACACGTTGTCCATCGGCTGCCTGCGGTTCAGCTGATCCTTGAGGACGTCAAGCACATAGTCTTCCACGCTCTCTGCCAGTTCCTCATACCTATAATACCATGGCAACATCACAAAATAAATGGGAATAACATTTCAGTAAGACAGTTGTGATATTGTGATACATTGAAATATGAAGGTTTAGGGTTGTTTTTAGTTGAGATCATAAATGATACCTCTAGACAGTTATCTACAGCACGATAAAAAAAAACATTCTACAAATGCAATAGAATTACATGATTCCATCCATTTTAGTTTGCCTTAAATCAGGGGTTTTCAACTGATTTTGACCCAGGGACCACCATCCTGACTAAGAGCAACCTGGGGACCACCACTATTGTGCGTGGTGGATCCATCATAGACCCACCCCACACAATAGTGGTGCCCCCACCACAGGGAGCTGGAGACAATAGCTATAATATCAATATAATATCTAATAAAATACAGTGATTTTGTTTGAATATGATGGAATATGATTAAGGATTACTGTGATTATGCTAAGCTCACATTTCATATCAGACATACAATACAGTAAGAACTTTTTTTTAATGCATGGCCAGGGACCACCTGCAATACCTGGTCCGCGGACCACCGGTTGAAAACCCCTGCCTTAAATAATTAATTTCCTTCTAAATATTCAAGATTTAAAGCTGTATTGCCATATCAAGTTTACAGTTGATTTGGTATTTGTTTCGGTGTGCTCAGAGAATAGTAGACACAAAACACACAAGAAGTGTACACAAAAACATATTCTTACAATATTTAAATGACAAATTAAACTAGAAAGTACTGTTCCTGAAGAAACAGTGTGGGATCGCTAAGAATGTTGCTGGTATTGTGTATTGATAGTGCTAGTAATGTTATAGTAGGGTCATAATACAATGACATCAGTATTATGACGTCACTAGAATGGCATTACCATTCACTAGAATGGCATTATGCATTATGACGTCACTAAATGGCATTTCTCCATTGAAATGACCCAAAAAACGGGGGGAATAATAATAATAATAAATAGTGAAGATAACATTAGTGTGAGCGCTAAAGCGATCCCACAATTATATTTAAATATGTGCATGTGCTTAAGGGGTTTATACAAGTACATGTGGACTGCTTCAGGGTGCTAATGTGGAAGTGAGGTGTTATGGCCTTTATACTGCAGAGACTTTCACCCAAAGGAAGATAATTTAATAGGGAGTTTGCTGGATGTGAGGATATATCCGTTTGGTATAATTACGAAATGTTGTCGAGTTTATAGTTTACATCTGTAGGCTGCCTTAGAAAGAATAGTCAGTGAGTGTTTTGATTGAAGAAAATCCTTGATTGAAATTTCTATCAAAATATTAGAGAATCTCAAAATGATCATTGATGCTACACTATAGCATACAGTACTAGTAACCTCGGTCCCAGCCTCACTCATCTGCGAAAAGAAGAGCCTGGTCATGACCTAAAGCAGCGAGTGTCTAGGAAGTCCTGAGTGGACAGGATTTCCGTTTCCCCCGGAAAGGAAACGATATTTTTTGACCAATCACAACACTCGTTTCATTCACGGAGAATGTTAACAGATTTGTAAAGCATCAACGTCATTTCCTTGGGCGGTACTTCCGCCAAATTCAACCATTTCCGGTTGTCAACTTCCTAGACAACCAACATCCCAGGTCTTGCCCAGGGTGCAGTAGTAGTCATTTCATGATTTAAACCCCTAACTGCTTTTGTAATTAATTCAGTCAAAATAATGATTCCACGGGGAAATTTACGTGAGGAAATTCGATGAGGAAATCCTACCCCTTGCATTGTTTAAGCCTATTAAACAAGGCCCTGTACTGGCATACGGCAGTAAATGTGAAAATTACGTTACAGGCTGAAATGGTCAGGAACAGATGGCCCGACGACAAAACAGGTGATGCCAACAGCTTGAACTTTCTGCTTCACAAAACGATCTGCAGGGAAATCTGAGCTGGGGTAAATGCCCCATCTCTCTTTGGAGTGGAAATCCATCCATTTCAACTGGTGTCCATTCAGCCTGTTCAAGCACGTGTACGGCTCCTCATTTTACCTTGGCATAACCTGTCCATCATCCTCCGGGCTAAGTTTCTCCTCTGCTATCAGCAACTCGGTCTGGCTGTCATCCTCGTCCGGTGTTGAGGGATGAGGGCTGCTACCTAGAATAGAGATAAAAGAAAGGTTAGAAATCAAAATAGAAATAAGCACACCAATTAGCATGCATTCCCTCCGTCACAAAATGTTCTCCAGTGCGTCAATGTGTCTGTGCCTTCTTGGTATACCATACCAGCGCTGAGATCTCCACCAGATCGACCGGTGTCAGCCTGCAGCAGCATACTTTTAGGGGGCATCTTGGTACCAAAAGCAGTCTGGATGTTGTCAACAAAATTCTTACATTGGGAGCTGTCCACCCAGATTCTTTCCCCGAGTGAGTCCTCTATGTACACCTGGAAACATAACCAATAAAACAAACAATGTCAGATTTCCAATACCGTTAAGCAGGGACCGCAAAAATGCAAAAACATTTCTTTCATTGGAGGTTCTCACTTTGACAAAGATTTCTGGCCAGTTTTCGTCCTCCTCATATGCAGACATCAACAGATTACAAGTCAGCACAGAAACCAGGCTGTTCCCCTTTGCTTTAAAGTTGATAGAAGCATCCCGACGCAGAAGACTGCACAAAGCCTTGTGATAGAAACAAAAATAAGGCAGGTGGGGCTTCAGTTAAGCAGTTTTCTGTGACCCTTGTAAACATTTCATACACAGTACTTTTCTTTGGCAGAGTCAATGTAAGCCCTGGATCAAATGGTTATTTAGGTAGTTTGGGTCTTGGAGATTTCCCAGGAAAGTGCCGTTCCACCAAATTCTGCTTTTTAAAATCCAATTCTGAGGGGTACCCGCTGGTCTAGCGGTCCAGGCGCATACCACATACAGGCTCCAAATGCCTGTCAGTGCGTCGCAGGTTCGAGTCCCGTTCCCGGCGACCTTTGCTGAGTGTCTGTCCCCACCTCTACCTGTTTCCTGTCTGCCTACTGTACTATCATTATAGGCAAAAAGCCCAAAACATATCTTTTAAAAATCCAATTCTGTGGCGATGATTTTATAATAATAAAATAATGTAATATTATCCATGTTGTTTTTAGATGTGCAGTTGCCCGATTTCCAAATAAACATTACATTACATAACAGTCATTTAGCAGACGCTTTTATCCAAAGCGACTTACAATAAGTGCATTCAACATAGGTAGGCAAGAAAACTACTAATCACCAGAAGTGCATTCTCTTCTAAAACAAGCAACTAAGAGCATACCTAGCGCTAGGGTAAAAGTGCAAAATAGTAATAAAACCTTACTTTAACTCTCTCAGTGCCACGCCCCGAGATATCCCGAGTTTTTCCCGAGTACCCTCCGTGCCAGCACGAGAAATCCCGAGTTTTTACTTTTGACTGTGGTCGCGTATATACTGTTTATTTTTCATGATCACTTTCGCTTCCTGACTCCTTCAGACTCATTGGGTTCCGGTTTCATGACGCAGATTCCGTTTCCGGTTCTCATTTTTTTCCCGCAGTCATTTTCGGCCAGAATAGGGAAAGTCACGGTTTTTCACACGGTATAAAAAGCGAACGGAGAGGTCCACGTCTACTCTCTTTGGTCTGGGTGACGATCAGTCATCGTAGTCGTGTATCGCATCGTAATTTAGCCCGATCAACGATTGTCGAAAATGTCAACATCCGGTTATGACCGGATATGACGTGAGCCTGTTTTGGAGGGGGCGAGTGAGCCAGCGAGGTCATCAATGTGTCGATTTGTTGCTCTCTACTGGTAGAACTGTATTATGGGTTTAAACCCAATCAGATCATTTATTTGAATGAAAAATTACAACAACAAAAAACGCAAATTGCTGGCACTGGGGGAGTACTTTATGAAAATAAATGGAATTAAGGTTATTTACCAAGTGATGGAATGTAAGACCTGGCCTAAATAAAACATAAAAACATAACCTTACTTCAACTCCTTGCTGACAATATTCAACACGGACATGATGTTTACCTCAAAAAGTAAACATAGTTGGATGTGCATTTTTTTTATGGAAATCTGGAACCTGCACACAACATGGTTGGTTAATATTTATTTACAAGACTATTGCTTCAGAATTGGATTTCAAACAGTGAAATGTGATTTCCTGGTAAATCTGAACACTGGCTCGCTCCAAGACCCAAATAATAAATTAAGTGTAAACCGTTTCAAACAGCGCTTGGGTCTCCAGGGCTAAGTAGATGCACTGCTCCAAAAGTGCAGTCGGGGGGTTAATCTTCTACCTGTAATCTTCAACATCATTTAACTCACTTACCTCTATAATACCTTCAGTGGCAAAAACATTGGGCTTGATTTTGGCCAAAAACATGAGACTGAGGTACAGTGTGACGTCAGGTTTGGCCCGATTCAGTTTGAGCTGTTTGACCGCTCCACATAGCAGTCCCTCAATGCGATCATCATTTCCTTCATTCTCTGCAGCATCAATTTCATCCAGCAGTATTGTTGCGGGAACTATAACAAAGATGAAATAAATAGGGGAAATATTACTATAATTATTATTACCAAGTAGTACTGGACTATTATTTTTCATAATATGATCTTCCTTTGGAAAGAGCCTGCCATCTACTGTACCTTCAATAGGAACCACTGATGGCTCCTTAATGGAGGGTGATATCGCCCTCTTGTCCACAGCAGCAACCTCAGCGAGTCGGCCCAGGGCACTCACTGGAGGTGTGGAGGATAGCTTGGGGCGCTTGGCTAGGCTGGATATCCCCGAAGAAGATGGGAGAGAGGAAGAAGACTCTCTTTTACGGTCAGCTGGTAAGCCTGCAGGTGCTGGCTTCAGTAGAACAGCAGGTGCTTTAGACTCTCCCCCACTTTTTGACCCCAGAGCTATGAAATCCCCTGGGGGAGGATGCCCTGAAAGAAGAACACAACACATAAATCGCACGATTACACTGATTGCAGCTGTTACTAAGGCCAACGCAAGTCCAGGTCAATGCAAGTATGCGAAAGGAAATACAAACGCCTGGCCCAGCCGGCACATACCCATGTCAACAACATACTCAACGTGTCCTCTTATGCACCAGGGGAGGTAATAAATCAACATAAAGTTACATTTGAACAGTTCTTTGGTAAAACTATCCACAAACTTTTATGATGGGACCTTAACACTTGCCTCATAGTCAGTAAAGCTTACCAGCTCTCTACTTCCTTCAGCAGCTGAAAAATGTTGTGGTCAACCAGAACGCTATGATTCATTTTTATAGATCTGTTATTGAGTGCTCACTTCTTCCATTCTTATCTGGTAGGTGGAGGTACAGTAACACAATCAATCACCAGGAATCAACTTGAAAAGGTGGAGCATAGATGAGAGCATTGGTTCTCAAAGTGGGGTCCTTGGGGGGGTTTTCAGGGGGTAAAAGTAGTTAATGTCCATAACAATCAACAATCACACTTTATTCATTTATATGATGGCTATTCAAAAATAGCAGATCTACAAGCTCACAGCGTGTCACTTCGCGCCGTGCTGCGAGGTTGTATATCTGCTATTTTTGAGCGGTGCAACCGCTCCTATAAGAGGGTTTAGGACCCATCCGTGGTGAAAGTTTTTCTTTCCGTCGTGAAAATGTGTCTTTCGCTGTGACGCCATGCTGTGGAAAATACACCCATAGGCTAAGCTTTGCAGGACGTGCTGTGATTGGCTAGCGAGACACATGATTAAATTAACTTCAAACTTCGCAGACGCGCTGTGATTGGCTAGCGAGACGCATGATGAAATTAATAATAATGTAAAAAATGTAAGCACGTCACTTCGCAGGACGTGCTGTGACTGGCTACCGAGATGCATGATGAAATTAATAATTCATAAATACCACCGCTCACTTCACACTGGGTGTGATTTTTTGAAGATATTTGAAAAATCGGTCCCTGGCACAAAACATTTTCAGATGGGGGGTTGGCAGCCAAATTTATATCAATGTGGGGGTCCTTGACATGCCAAAGTTTGGACCACTAGACTATAGAGGCGTAGGATCATCAGGAATGCCAGAAATATCACCGTAGATTAATTGTTCCATCACCTCCCATCAGGCGGGCATTTAGTCATATTAGAAGCAGAACATCGCGTTGCAGGAATAGAATACCTCCAAGGTAATATGTACTTTAATACATGCTGAGATCCCATGTTACATTTGCACCATTTTGTACCATGTGTATTACATACCTGATGGTTTTGCAGCGCTGGGGCGTCTGAGTGTTGTGGGCTTTGGTCGATTCATAATGAATCAGTCACAGTGTGCTGCTGTCTGTGTGGCTCCGAGCAAGTTAAGGGTCCATCAACATTAGCCAGCCAGCTCTGTGACAAGAAACATGATTTAATGTTAGCTGAACCCAATGGTGGAAAAGGTACTCACATTTTTTACTTGAGTAAAAGTATCAATACTGCAATATATAAATACTCTGTTACAAGTAAACATTTTAATAACATTTTAAGTAAAAGTATTGGCATCAAAATGTACTTTAATGTACAAAAGTAAAAGTACTCATTATGCAGAATGTCCCATTTCAAGTTGAACAAAAATATTTGGAAAATAGCAGATCTACAAGCTCACAATGCGATATGGCCGAAATGCATGGTTGAAGTGGTTAATGTATGTTTTGTAATAATAATCAAAATCTACAAAGTAACCAGTAACTAAAGTTTTCAAATAAATGTAGTGGAGTAAAAGTACAATATTTGGATCTGAAATGTATAGTAGAAGTAAAAGTATTGGACATTGGAAATACTCCAGTAAAGTACAAATACTTCAAAATTGTACTTAAGTACAGTACTTGAACTTAGTTACTTTCCACCACTGGCTGAACCCATACACACATTTAGAGCATGCTAATTCTAGTATATATTAAGACACTCAAATGTCATTCGTAGCAACGTTATGACGATACATGACTGTTCAACCCTAGCAGTATCTGTCTGTTTCTTATATGTCATCAGTATCTGTCTGTTTCTTATATGTCATCAGTATCTGTCTGTTTCTTATATGTCATCATGATTTGTGTGCATGGGGTTCTCATCTTAAACAAGCTGCGTGCTTAACTGAGTCTTACAGTTTAGTAGACCTTGTATTGTGAATTTTGTACTTCCATGTACTGTGATTCTCATGTCTTACTAAATAAAAGTACATCAATCAATCAATAGCTATAATGTTTAAATAACAAATGTCGATACATACAATAACATACAACAACACATACAATACAATACATACATACATACAAATACATACATACAATAACAAATGTCAATACATGAACCAAGCAGTCTGGTAGCTATAATGTTTATGCCAGAAATCATATCATAAACAATGACTTCATATTTACATGAAACAATGCCATGAATGATGCTAACATGCTAGCTTTAAACGAGTCGGTGATATATTAGCAACTTAGCAGTGATGGAAACTTTAGCTAGCATTACATTACATGAGTCAAAATAGTAAGCCTAACAGCATAAAAGAGAAGAAACACTGAACTTCACGTGTTTTTCTTTCTTTCAGGTTCATTCAATGTGTGTCGTGTTTGTTTACCTTTGTAAGTTAACTCTGAAAATCAACTATGAACTGAACACAACGCTCCATGACCACTGTTGCCAGGCTTTGCGAGAGAAATAAGCAACAAGGTCTAGGAAAACGAGCCCAAAAGAACCACTTTAAACCTATCTACAAACCCATCTATAAGACCACAACGCGTCGTGATGCGACGGGTGTGAGCTTGTAGATCTGCTATTTAAAAATAAAAATAAAATAATAAAAAAAAATAACAACTGTTACTGGGGTCCCTGGCACAACATATTTTCCAGACCCACGGCTATGATATTTTCAGATGGGGGAGGGGGGCTGTCCACCGACACATACACAGTAATTTGGGAGTCCTTGACATTAAATTGTTTGAGAACCACTGGTTTAAACAATATTAGGAAGCCAGCCCAAATAAACAACTACACTTAAGAAACAAGCCCAAATAAAACCGCAACCACCACCGATATTTTATATTTACAATCAACTTTACAGGAAAAACAAGCCCAAAGTCGCTTATAATAGCGGACATGGCAACACTGTCCATGACCCCTCTTCTTCTGAAAGTAATTGGTCACACACACCAACATAAAAGCGCTCGCTTACTGCCATCTACCGTAAAGGAGGATGTATGTCATACAACGCTCATTCTGTGCAATATTTAAGTTATATTGTTTTGTTAAAATAAGTGTTAAATAGCTCTACATTCTGATAGTAATCATTACTATACAGGTGTTTGTTCAGTAACAGGGGCCTCCCTGTCTCTCCAGCTCAAAAACAGTAAACAGAAAATGCATTCTGAGATAATATACTCTCTGGTTAGCTGAAATTGGCAACTCATCTGAACATGTATTTTCTGTTCATTAAAGAGCTGGAGAGATGGGGAGACCCCTGTGACTGAACAAACACTCTATAGCAATGATTGCTATCAGAATATAGAGCTTTAACTTTTTAAAGGGATAGTTAATTCCTAAACCAATAATGATGACCGGCGGGAGACTCGATGGAGACTCTTTGAGTCTTCTACCGGAGATCATCAAATTATTGGCTTAGGAATGCGACAAAAACTCGAAAATCTCCATCAAGGCTCCAAGAGGTGAGTAATCGATAGAGAAAAGAAGAAGTAATTTTGGGGGTGAACTATCCCTTTAACTCTACCTTTAATATTGCTTTCTAACTAGCATTGCTGCAAGTTTGTGTATTTTGAGCCACTGTATGTGCCCACCTCAATGAAAAGACATACTTTAACCCAATTAATAAACATAATAATGGACAATTTAGCGGTAATGCCAAAATAATATTCTAATAAAATTCACTCAAGGGCTAAGAGGAGATGAGTAAGGAAAAGAGATAACAAACGAGATAACATGAAACATGCCTCTCAGCTCAATTATATTTGTAGATTGTATTCACTTTCTTGCCGTGAACAACAGTTTTAGAAACCACCCTGACAGAACTACATTCAGGCATTGCATGCAATCTGCAAGAATCGTTTCCTCTCTTACAGTCAAAGGAAAACAAGGATATACTAGAAACATTATGAGTTGCAGCCAGAGAAACAGTGGCAACACAGTTGAACTTGAGCCAGGCTCTGTTTCACTCTCATCAGTTCCTCATGTTCCTCTGTATGAACACTGGATGGCAGTAGAACACATACTATTGTCTAAACTCCCTCCAGACAGCTTTTCAATGTTTGAAGCAGGAGGACTACACCTCAAGGGATTCCTCTAATTCTTTCTTTTTTCTTTTTCTTCTTTCTATTTCCCATGGATCACCATTAACCACTAAGACTAGCATCTCCTTTTTACTCTAACCTTGTAGAGTACTTTATAATTATAAATGTATTGTAATTGTATCATATTACCGTTCTTCCTAGAATTGTGGGAGAGTGTAATGCTAACCTTACTCCATTTCCCAAAGGTCATATCTGTGAAGAAACGGACCCATATCCCATTACTCTTCAGATCACTTTGTTGGCTCTCGATAAATATAGAAATGATGTCTAAAGTACTTATAATTGTTTATAAGGATACAAGGTTTTGCTCCTGAATACATGTCTGACCTGAAGACATATTTGACCTGCTCACTACCAATAAACCAAAAAGACTTCTCAGATCCTCACGTTTGCTAGCTGTACTTAACAAAATGTAAATCTGGCAATGGTGCATTTAGTCATTAGGGACCTACCCTCTGAAACAAAGTACCTGATGACCTGAGATCTGCCACAACTGTGTCCTCTTGAGGTCTTCTTATATTCCCAAGCTTTGGTTAGAGGGTGTGTGTGTGTGTGTGTGTGTGTGTGTGTGTGTGTGTGTGTGTGTGTGTGTGTGTGTGTGTGTGTGTGTGTGTGTGTGTGTGTGTGTGTGTGTGTGTGTGTGTGTGTGTGTGTGTGTGTGTGTGTGTGTGTGTGTGTGTGTGTGTGTGTGTGTGTGTGTGTGTGTGCGCGCGCACGCGTGCGTGCGTGCGTGCGTGCGTGCGTGCTGCAGTGTGTGCGTCATGCTATGCTCTAGGGGGTTTGGGGAAGAGTTTCGTAGTTTTTTTCCTTTTAATATTAAACATATGAGATTACATTGTATGAAATGTGCAATACAAATAAAATGAACTTGACTTATTCAGAGAGATGATGGCTGTATACCGAACAATACTGCTGTTCCCGTGGTAGAGACAGGGAGTGAAGCTCCCTGTCTCTACCTATACTTAAAACCACATTGGCCCCAGTTGTCTTCAGAGGGCTTCAACATTCACAGTGCAATTATATAAATAAATACTTTGTTTATCAGTGTTTCAATTATGTGGTTGACTTTGACAGGTAAAAAAAAGTATTAATTGCACTATGCAGTAGATTTTCCTTATGAAGCTTCAAATCACACACTCATGCATAATGCTCAGATGACCTCAGATCTCTCAATCTATATCTCTCTCTCGCGCGCACGTGTACACACACACACACACACACACACACACACACACACACACACACACACACACACACACACACACACACACACACACACACACACACACACACACACACACACACTCTGTTTGTGGCCATTAAAACAGCATGAAGAATAAATAAATTGGAATCAAGGTTGGAATAATTTTTAATGTGAAGCAAATTACTTAACGACTAGAACCCTATATACTTAGTTGACAGGAGTCCCACATGGGGTCTGCACCTGTAGAAGACCCCATACTTTTTGCCCTCTTCACCAAATCTCTTCACCAAAAATAGCCAATTTACAAGCTCACAAAGCATTGCAACGTATGTTTGTACATCGAATACCTTTGCCAAACGTTCGCCCCCAGAATAGGGATGCTACCGTTCATGTGGTTTAAGAGCTGTGTTATTGGCTTTAAAGAACTATACTGTAGTCTGCTATAGCTACAGCTGGTATTGCTACAACTCTACTAGAGTAACTTCACCATGTGTTCATGCAACTTTGACGTGCCAACTTATTACGTAAAGTGTTTTCAAATTAAAAGCATTTCAGTGAAGTCAGTGGAATGTTTAGTCAGTGTTCTACTTTTAAATCCTGTGTCATACGCGGCAAGTCCACAAATCTGCGAAAACAATTAGAAGTCGTAATACTTAAATAAAACTATTTGTTCCTTTACTGTTTTCTCTTGAGTATCTGTAGAGTATTTTATTTAGCATATATTCCACTACAATATCAAATAATATACTTTTTACTCCAATACATTTCCCTATGCCCCCTCCAAATACTGCCAATGAAAAAAATGTGTTTCCTTTGAAAAGAAAATAGTGAGCAAGCTCTTATTGCTGCCAGCATGTTCAGCCCAGTCAACACGTAATTACCAAGAAAGATGGTAGCAGCAGATGCAGCTCTTCACACCAGCAACGATGAAGATTTACTGCCAGCTGTTCATCACCCATGGGTGCTACTACACTGTGAAATGTTACTTTACTCTGAAAGTGTGAAAAAATGAATGAATCAATCAATCAATCAATAATAAATGACCTATCAGGATTTTACTGAGTAGCCTATGGGATCGAAAGGGTGATTCTTATCAGCTGAAATGTCTGATAAGAATGTATGCTGTGGGTGAATGAAATTACAGCATTCAAACATTCACCCTAAACTTTGACTCTCATACTGTATGTAAGACAGTACCATACAGAACAAACCAATGGTATTAACAAAACAATATCCATTTAAGTAAGGAGGAAAGTACCAAAATCAGTAGGGTTCATCCTTGCAATCTGCCTATTAGATTATAACTTGCGCAAAGGTGACATTTGGGGCTGAGGATGGCGCTAGACTCTAGCTGTTCCTCTAGCGGCTAGAGAAACAGTAATGCGACCACTCAAATAGTTTGGGTTCTTCCTCTCAGGTACAAGAATGCATTCAGCAAGTTTAATGGCAAACAGTTTAGATTTTGAGATAACTTGTGTGCAAGAGTAAAGTTTGGCCTAAGGGTGGCGCTAGAGTAAAGGCCCCTAGGTAAAGCTGCCCCCTAGATTTTACATTTGGGAAATGTTGCCTAAGTGACCCTAGAATGGCCATAGGATCACCAAAATCAGTAAAGCCCTCCTTTAGGGAGCAGGATTCGTGACAATTCACCCATTAGATTTTGAGATAGCTTGTGTGCAAGTAGACATTTTGTCATAAAGGTGGCACTAAAGGAAAGGCCATTAGGTCACCAAAATCAGTAGGGTTCATTTGGGGATCAGGAAGCTGCATAGCAAATGACATGGCGATCAAGCTAGTAGTTTTCCAGATATGCTGTTTGGGACCAAAGTGGTGGGTGGATGGATGGACGGACTAACAACACCGTCACCCTTATGTTGCCACCACTAACGGGGCTAAAAAGTGCAAGAAGTAAACTGTCAAGTCACCCTGAACACAGAGTGAAGTGATTACTCATCTGATAAAGTTTATTTGCCTCCTACTCAAAACATACTCAAATGCACATGAAAGAATTCAGCACGCCATCACGGGTCTATAATTAATTCCATATGTCTCCCTCAGAGGAAGATTCATCTGGTGAGTCACTAGTGGTAATCCACATTCATAAATGGTCACTGTCGGACAGAAACCTTGTATGTCCATATTTCATCATCTTAGGGTTTTTCCATACATGAATGCCTTATTTTACACTTTATCGTAAGACTTGTCGCACAAAAGTGAAAATAGCTGATCTACAAGCTCACAACGGATTGAGATGGGACACGTTGTGACCTTCTAGATCTGCTATTTTTGAGAAATTTACAAAAGATCTTTTTGAAAAGTATATATAAATATTTAATCAATGAAAAGTTACTGACAAGAGCTTTACTGCATACAAAGTGTTTCCCCCATTTCCTGAAAAGTAACGGATTTGGACATACAAGGTTTCCATCCGACAGCGTCAAAATGTAAAAACACTGTACCATCCAGGACGCCAACAGGCAAAAAGTCCCTGTAAACGGAACGAATTCCCAGGACTTAGTCATCTCCATTTTGAGGAAATCCTTCTACATTGTGCAAGAGACTGGACTCAAATACTACTCAGTATTACTCACCCTCTTTCAGATTCCCAATTTACAGTATTTTTCAAAGTCACATATTTTTCCAATTGTAGCTGAACTAAAAATGTATAAAGAACACAATTGGTCTATAGTTTACAAAAGTGATGAACATTTCATTTGGGGTACCTTAAATGAGCACTTCACCCATTTTCAACCAATTATCTTCATATATAATAATTTTCAGTCTACTCACTCTGCATCTCATTGGTGGGCTATGGACAGTTCAGAAACTTGCATACCAATGACATCATCAATAGGAATCCCAAGCTAATAGAAACTACAGCCTTTCTCTTTATGGAAAGCCACTGTTCTTGCATTAATACAAAAAATGGAAATAAAAGTTTGAAATCTGGTTTGAAACCTACCTTGTTTGATGTCACTGGTAGGCAGGTTTCTGAACTGTCCACAGCCCTCCTCTGAGACACAGTGAGTAGACAGAAGTGCCTGGTAACATCTTATAATGTTAATAAGGTTGATCACGGGTGATGTTGTTCTTTAATTACATCACTTTATGACTTTACTCCAATTAGCCTGAAGACATTGGACAAATGATAGCAAATGTGAAAACATCTGAATAGCATCATTGGACTGGATTGGCAGAAACAATATTGCCATCCCTGATGAGTCATATATATACACCTCTCTCTCTCTCTCTCTCTCTCTCTCTCTCTCTCTCTCTCTCTCTCTCTTTATATATTACTTTCTCTCCGTATACTTTTCCCTTTCCTAAAAAATGCAAATGATTGGGAGCTTGCACAAAAAAGGATTTCACCCACCCACTTTAGACATGTAAACCTCCTGTGATGTAACAACAAAGTATGCAGTTCCAGTGAACATTTTCAGTTTCAAAAGCCCTGTTCTGCCTCAAGCTACTGCTAGTTCAGCAATTAGGACAAAGCAACAATAAATATCCCAAGTCAATTTCTCACAATGTACAGACGGACCAGTAAGATAAGATCAAACTTTTTTGTCCATTTACATGAAATTTGATCTTGCGTCACATGCTCCAACAAGCGTCAACAACAGAAAAGAACATCTGACATGAAATAACATCTGTACACATCCTATGATCACAGTCACTGTGTGTGTGTGTGGGTGGTTGCATGCATAGTCCATGTGACAGTGTAGTGTGTGGGTGGGAGGGGGTATTATGATCACAGTCTGTGTGTTGGGGGAAGGGGGCACAGTCCAAGTGTGTGTGTGTGTGTGTGTGTGTGTGTGTGTGTGTGTGTGTGTGTGTGTGTGTGTGTGTGTGTGTGTGGGTTGGTGGGGGTGGGGGGGGGGGATTAAGCGAAACTATTTGGGGGGATGCTTGATGCTATCCTTACATGCTGCTGACTTAATAGATAATTTTCTCTTACTGGTCAATTTCCCAAGAATAGCTTGACATTGCAGGCAACAGCGCACCTAGAATAACAGAAATCCTGTGACTCCTAGTCTACTATGGCACATACTTTCCTTCGGAATGGAATGCTACTGCTGTTCTGTTCTCAAGTCTGACCTTAACATTAGAGAGAGAGACCTTAACATAAGATTATGAGAGAGGGGGAGGGGGGTTGCCACAGTTTATTTTATTCAATAAACTTTACTTGTCTAGACTTCAACACAATGCAAAAAGGTAGGCATAAAAATTGAAATTTTGAAACTCAATCTAGCTCTTCCAATGTTGTTCTTCTTAGTAAGTCTTGCCAAGCTTAAGACATTATGAACTGTATATGTGTAGAGAGATACGTTTCGTAAACTAAGCAAAAACATTCACCAGCTGTATCTATCTTCTATTTATGGCACTCCCAACAAAGCCCCCCTCTCCGATTCACGTCAGCAGAAAGCTATTTTCATGAATGGAGGGGGCGGTCACGAGGAATTGCAGTGACGTGAGTGGTTGCGGAAGCAAAGCGCGTGGAATGTTGATACATTGTTGTTGTTTTGTAGTTTAATTTAGTACGAGGATACGTTGCTGGTCGCATGCGGGACGCGTTCAGCGCTTCTGTCAAAGTAACTTCAAGTCTTCTTCAAAAGGATTCCTTACTCCACAAGTTTTTACGCATCACTCCCGTCACAGATATCCGCGATCAAAAGGTACGATGAGGTTGTTTTTGGGATGTTTTGACATTCCTTTCTAAATTGCTCAAGTTCTCATGGTGACACATTAACGCGTGTAGGTGGATCTTACATAGGCAACGCATGCTGTATACGTCCAATTTAAAGTTTAAATTACTTTAAAAAAAAAAACATATGATTGATAATTATTTATATATGATGGAATATTGTATATATTGGACACGTGTTGGAGTATCCTAACAATGGCAAAAATGATGATAATCTGATACTGTCGGGTGCGTGGAAGATACAAATAATTTATGGAATAAAAATTAATTTTATTTATACAATAATTTAATTTATAGATTTTATTTGTCCGAATATGATCATTTACGCTTATTAGGCAAATTAATCAATGTGGGCTAATATTTGGCTATGATCTAATTGTTTTACACCTCATTTGGCTTTTTGGAAGAAACAATGTGAAAGATATTAACTTCAAAATATTGAATGTAATGACCGTGTGTCCCTTAATTATCCAGAAGCTCGTTTATTGTGATATAGGTGTCTTTTGCAAAATATTGCAACTTTTTGACATAAGAAACAACACGTGGTCTGCATTTTAGACTAGTGGGACAAAGGGCACGTCGTGAAGTGCGACCACCAGTGTTGCCAGATATACGAGATAAATAAGCAACCAGATCTATGAAAACAAGCCCAAAAGAAGCAATTTAGGCGACATGAGCACTTTTAAACGTATATGCATTGCGGTGCAACGCGTTGTGAGCTTGTAGATCTGCTATTTTCAAAAACACTTGTTATAAAATGTGGAATATTTGGAATGTTTTTTTTAAACATTCTAAAAACACAAATGCCCCCTGTGGCACAACATATTTTCATGAAAATATTTGAGAACCACTGGTTTAAATAATAATATATATTCTTGGAAGCAAGCAACTTCGCTTTAGAAACAAACAAGCCCCCCCCCCCCCCCCCAAAAAAAAAACGCAACCACCAATATTTACAAGCAACTTTACAGAAAAACAAGCCCAACGTCGCTTATAATAAGCAGACCTGGCAACACTGGCGACCACCACCAGGAGGCTGGGACGGGGCAGGGCGAGAGAAACGCGCGCTGAGTAGGCGCGCGTTTCTTCGCGGTGTAGCTCTGGCGTCGCTTGCCGAAAAGAGCTGACCTACAAGCTAGCCTACTATGAAGATGAAATAAACCATTATAAATGTACAACCGCCCCTCATTCACAAAACTCTTAAAAAGAGCATTTGTCTTCTGAGTGGGAGATGATGACAGAAAGGCGTGTTAGGTCATCCAGGAAGAAACTATGTGTAGCCAAGAATGATAATACATAATTTACCAAGCATAATTACACTATTACTCAGCAACATGATTGGATCAAGAAAAAAAAAAGTGTCAACACTGCTGTTTTCCCCCCTGGATTGTTGTGCTGATTTGACAGTTTAACAGTTACAACTTTAAAGTTGACTCTTAGGAAAATCTATTAAAAGCTGCTACAGTAACTCGACTGATTTTCACATTTTTGTTATCAGTTATTTATTTTGGTGAGGTTATTACAAATTATAAATTGGACTTTCCCGCTTTGATGATATGAGATTGCTTTGATTGATTGATTGATTGATTGATTGATTGAATACTTTTTAGGCTAAAAGGATAACACAAAAAAGTCCTGTGGACTTGTTCCCGACCATTGTTCATACCTTGACATGTATACAATATTACATGCTGCATTTAGAAAGGCAGGCAGATGTGTGTGCAATCCTCGTGGGGTTAACATGTGGTTCAATGTGATGATGTCTTCTTCAAATGAAGAAGTAGGTTGACTCATAATAACAACTCCGTTGTCAGACAGTGACAAGGCATATAATGAGAACTTCCATTGAATATGTATACGATATAGTTTTCCTAATTTGCCACTTGTGTTGTGTTTGAAGTTAGTTGTGAAGGTGTTTGAAGTTAGTTGTGAAGGATGCAGCAGCCTACTTTAGTGACGTTGTTTTGTGGGGCAGTGCTGTGAGAGTGAAATAGCTGGGATTAGTAATGGAATGACTCCCAGGGAATGCATGTTTATTAGAATTGGTTTTATAATTATTTTCTGGTTTATCTTCTAAAATATGGCGTCTTGATTAATGATATTAAGGTGTAGAAACTACTGTGTGTAGCCTACTAGACCGGGTTATATCCAGGCAAACAGTTCCACTGACATCTCCTGTATGTCCTGTCTGGGGCACGGCACACATACATGGTCATCACATCACCACATATCGACCAAACATTGTACCTCTCACTCTGCCACCCACAATGATGCACTTCCTGTCCATCCCTGCTTTTGTCAGAGAGTTCCTGGATTTAAAACCCAACGTTCTAACCACATTACACCCGGGGCTGTGGATGGACTAAAGTGCTTAGTGCTTAGTGTTTTTGTTTTGTGGAGATTATGCTATTAAAGATGTACTGTATGCTATAAATATAATTTACCCCCTCATTTACCGCTTTTCAAAGCTCTGTGAGATTTAAGTAGTATAGTATGTGTGTGTGTGTGAGACTGTGTGTGTCTCTGTGGGTGCTTTGCCGTCACAACCTGTCTGTCCTTGTGGCAATATCGTCATTCAGTTTGGAAGGAAAATAAACATCAAATTAGTTATAAGACGTGAAGCCCTGCTCTCTTGTTGGCATTTCTCACTGGAAAATGTGAGCGGTAATCTATTTTCTTTCCCAAGAGTATTCCCTTTCCACTTGTAGCAGCTGATCACCCGATTAGCAAAAACGGGACAGGTATTTCCTTGTTTTTTTGCATATTTGTCATTCCTCAGAATCCCTGCATCGCTTAGTAGGGGAATAGCTTTGCTGAGGTATTAAGCTTGATCTCCTCCCTTTCCGCAGAAACGTTCTGGTACCAATGCCAACCATTTCTAAGGTTCTCTGTACTTTCCTTCCTCCCTCTGAAACAACGGGATTTTCCAGGAAACGTCAGTTTGGGAGGGTGTGATTCCCTGCCGCTCGCCGTCGTTTTTTACCAGTAAACAGCATGACTCACCCCTCAGCTATGTTCTCCATTTCCTTTACATAATATCCCACCAAATGTGCTGCGCTGGAGAAAGAGCAGAATGCAGCAACACCCCAGTCTGTAGAATAATCTCTCCACCTCCCTGAGAAAACAGAGAAAGAGAAGACATTGTAAGCAGAAGGCAGCGCTTGCTTTCTCAGAGGAACTTTAGCAGCTGTTTGTGAAGGCAAGCAACAAGTCCACTCTCAGCAGAACCAAATCCCAAACTGAGAAATGAAAAGGCGAGACAAACAGCCCAGACCTTGTTTATAATTGTTGTAATTGCATTAGATAAAAAACGGATACAAAACTGGAGATCCGCCTTTATTAATAGAAGACAAAAGCCAATTTTTTTGACCTAATCGACTAAAGTGACTTGCATTTTGTCTTGGTTCATTTTCGTACATTTGACAATTTCTTAGAATAGTCTTTTCTTAAGTAGTGCCGGTGGTGGATTATTGTTTTTTATTTTCCGGTTGGTACATCCAAGGAGTAGGTGCAACAGAAAAAACATCAGATGGAACACTGGCTTAATACAATCTCATGACAATACAATCACATTTTTGTTATTGCCCATTATGTTTTAGGTATTCTACCATTTGACATGATATATTGTCCATGACTATACTGTATAAGAAAGTGAAGTGAAAATCAGGGTCACCTACAGTACAAGGAGGTTTGTGTATCCCTGACATGCATGTACACACAGACTACATTTTAGGCAAGTGGAACATATGAGACACTTTTGAATTCCAGACATTTTAAGAATTATTGTAGGTTTTACTAGTGGGATTGGTTAAACTCCACCCCCACATTTGGGTGCATGGCAGGACATATTCTGACTGCATTTTACCCTCCCAAATAAAGATTTGTGTGTGTTTATACACGTGTTCTTTCAGGAATGTGGTTCTGTCAACCATTCTTTATCCATTGTCTATGGCTTTTCTTTGAAGTGTTTTCTGAGAATCCTTCTATAACATTAGGGCGCGCTCCCACCGCACTTTTATTTTACCTCTGGGGCAGAATCTGCCAATGCTTTGTCAATGCAAATGCGTGGATTCATGGTCTTGCGGATTTTTTCCAAGAATCCACGCATTTGCATTGACAAAGCATTGGCAGATTCCGCCCCAGAGGTAAAATAAAAGTGCGGTGGGAGCGTGCCCTTACAGGAATAAAAAATAAAATAAAATAAAAAAGGGATCAGGAGAAAATTGACAATTAAGTTAATTATAGAATATGTATCACTTTTATGTATTCGTACAAAAAGAATTGCATTTAGCCTTGTAACATATTTTCTAGTCCTCTCTGAAGAAACTTGTGCATGTTGATCTGGAAGGCTCTTCCCTAGTGGTATTTGCAAAACATAAACACATGTATAAAGAATTCCAACGTGGCCTCTTAGCTAAAGATTGAGGCCTCTTCTATGGAGAGAGGGAGGCCCCACACCAGTTTTCCAAAATCCTTGCAAGGAATACACCCAGGGACCCCCTCTGACGCAACTCTGGCTAAAGCAGGCTGTTTGGGTCGGCTTTGCTGTCGAGGAATCTTTGTTTGTGCCTGCGTTTCCGCTGGCTTTCCAAGTTCATCACTTGCCTCTGCCATCACAACAACATTGTAATCATAATTGGAGAATAAATTATTTTTAATGCAGTTTTAAATGGATCATAAAGTCACTACATACTGAGTCTCCAAACAGGAATGCATGTGGTTCTTGGTTGGATTCATCAGTTCAATTGGGGGATCTGTTTATTTTCTCTGTCAGGACTATCTGGGGCTCTGTTCCTTTATTATATGCTCATGGCTAAAACACCATGCACACAGAAGGTGGCTGTTCCTCCAGTGATGTTAGGATAGGGATAGACCTTTGTTAATCCCAAGGGAAATTCAGTCATCATAGCAGAACGTTGCATGCATGTGGACAGAAGGATAATGGATGACTAAGTGTATAGTATTAAAAATAATGAATCCAACGCATTAAACACTTTGTGTTGCTTAAATTATCATTTCAAATTTTAAAAAGAAGAAGAGAGTAGCAGATGTCAAGTTTTTATGCCCGTCTACGATTGCTTTCAGTCAGGGACTGCACATCAGCAGTAATCACAAACGAGCAGCACAAAATATTTGCCCTCTTACTGAGATATCACTTATCGCAT
This sequence comes from Gymnoscopelus braueri, assembly GCF_963280865.1. NCBI lineage: Eukaryota > Metazoa > Chordata > Actinopteri > Myctophiformes > Myctophidae > Gymnoscopelus > Gymnoscopelus braueri. The sequence goes on from NC_137615.1 coordinate 20,155,895, forward strand.
GCTCACTTAAATTGTTTAGCTGGCAGAAATTTGTGTCGGCACAAGCGAGCTAAATATATCTGCTCGAGTTAAATAAGGGCATACGGCCGCTCGCTCAGGAAAGCCCAGTGTAAGAGGATCCAACAGACGAGACGGCACTAAATCGATGGGAGTACATTGTCTCACAGCGAAAATACATCAGTGACTAGAAAGGAAACTATTCCTCTGTGACACTCTATCTCCAGGAATGTTCCACATGCGTATCTGCTGCCCTGTAAAGTTCAGCATAACTTTAAATGTTATACTGATGTGATGGCCAGTTTTACTGCTGCTGTCTGTGATGACGAGACACAGTGGTGAAGAAGAATGGCCCACATGGGTCACGGAATGGTAACTGTTTGGAAACGTGGTATTGTATATACTGTAAATATTGTGCCAATTTACCAACACAAGTTAGCCAGGCGTATTTCGATTATCCATAGGTCTGTGTTGGTATTATGAATTAAGACTTGTTTACCCCTTTTTGCTGAACATGTGATTCACACTCCCACACCCATTTGCAGGGTGTTTCCATGGCAGCGGTCTAGTATGGAACAGTGCACTCGCAGTAAGCCTGGTCTTCAGGTCCTGAAATGGAGCCTTGGGGGGATGTGTGCCTCTCACAGGATCATAGCACAGTGATCTCTCTTTTTTTGGCCATGGCAGTAATCTCAGAAGCATGTGGCTCATGGTACTGAATACAGAGGGGCCATTCTAAAAAGCGCTCTGGCAAATGGCTCAGGAAGACTGTCTAGGCACAGAGATCACAAAAAGATGTATGGAGAGATGGGGTCTGTTTCTAATCTTGCTTGGTCTAGTGAACTACATTGTTGAAGCCCTACAAGAAGTAAATAAGGGTGCGCAACAGTGCTGCCATCTCATGGTATGGTGCTGCCCTCTGCTGGCCAGCTTGGTCCCACACACAACTATTGACAGAACTTACCTTGGAATATGTTTGTGCACCATGGATGATATACAATTTATACAATTTAGAGGCAAATTCCTCTAATGGGAAAACATGCCTACATACATGTAAAAAAAAGATTATTTTATTCAAATGTATTAGATATCTTTCACTAATTCTATTTTCTCTTTCCACAGCGTGACTTCTGTGAGACTCAGCCAAATTGTTCGCATTCAGGGTATGACGACTCATTTTAAAACGAGCAACGCTTTGAAGGCAAGTCTGAATAGCAATGTTTCACGTTAAGTTTGGCTGTGTTTTGGTACTGTATGTTTGATTCAATAATGAACAGAGTCATTCCTCATCATGGCTGATTTATACTTATTAAGCATAAACCACCCTTCACTCACTTCTTCACTTCTGATTTGCCTGCAGGTTAAGAAGGAGGGAGAAAATGCCCCAGTGCTCAGTGATGACGAGCTGGTGGCCATGTCGGTGCGGGAGCTCAACCAGCACCTGCGTGGCCTAACCAAGGACGACGTGGTGCGGTTGAAGCAGCGGCGACGGACCCTGAAAAACAGGGGCTACGCCGCCAGCTGCCGCATCAAACGAGTCACCCAGAAGGAGGAGCTGGAGAGACAGAAGATGGATCTGCAGCAGGAGGTGGATAAGCTCGCCCGTGAAAACGCCAGCATGAGGCTGGAGCTCGACGCCCTGCGAGCCAAGTACGAGGCCCTTCAGTGTTTCGCCCGGACTGTGACGCGCGGGCCCCTCTCCCCGGGCAAAGTGGCCAACACCAGTGTCATCACCATTGTCAAGTCCGTCAAGCACAACTCCAACACGACCCCGTTCTCGGCTGCCTCCTAGTGTTGACAGGACTGGGCTCTCCGTCACCTGCCTGGTCCTGACCCCCAGGCTGACCCCACTCATCCTGTACTGAGAGGAAGCTCAGTATGTAGACTGAGGGATGGAGTGGGGAGCGGTGAGCTCCATGTGATATGATGCTGCATTCACTACTCTCTCACTCTCTCTCTCTCTCCCTCTTTCTCTTAAATAATCAACATTGTCTGTGCACTGTGCGACCCCACCCCCAACCCCCACCCCACCAGCACCGGCAGGGCTTTTGGGCCTCACTGACCTTACCTCCATGACTGTTAGCAGAGATTTGCTGTTACTCCAGGGTGAATTGTGTATGACATGTCTTGCTATGGAGGCACTGGTGTAAGACAGCTCTGATATTTATGGTATTATTGCATATACACACACCATCAGAGATGATAAGAAATGTGTATTACTTTGATGGCAAAGCTGTATAGCAAAAAACTACGCCTGTTTTATTTAATTCTTTTCCAGTGTCTCAATGTAAGTTGAGTCATAAGCTTTGCCTTAAAACAACCTGTGAGTGATCTCTGTAATAATAGATACTGATGATCACACACAGTTTATTTAACATATTAAGGAATAATTTTTCCTTAAATCTGTATGATTTAAAAGCCAGTATGCAATGAAACCTGACCAATGTTGAACACCAGGGCACCACATGCATCCAATCATGCCAAATAGTTTGCTTAGCAATGAGAAAGTCATGCTACAAAAAAGGGGACTCACTATACTTCAGTGAACTAATCAGGACCCTATAGGGTACTGGGAACAAGTTTAGTGACATGCTCACAAGCAAATTTTTCTCATGTAAGCATGGTTCGGATTTTAGAAGAAGCCTACCTGATTCATCATAAACCTGCTGTCCTTCTATTTCTCCAAGAAGCTCTTCTGCCTGCATGTTGGCCGAAAAAATGGTTCAATCATTGTTTTGTTAACAATGAAAGTGAAACATATTGTTTATGTTTTTTCAATGAAAGCTTAAGGTCCTCAGACATAAGTTCTGCTTCAGCTATTCAAAGCCAATATGATGGCAAGTGCTATGTTGGATGAACTGAAAGGACACCCTAAAAATCAGACTGGCACCTAAAATCTCAACAATCATTTTAATGTGTTTTCACAGTGCATTTTATTCCAGTGATTGAGTTTATCAGGAGCTTTTATAGCCGTTAAACATTTGTTTGGCTTAGGAAGATTTGACAATTTACCTAGGTTCATCATTAAATAGCACTTACTCTAAAACTGCAAAGAAACAGTATAAAAGCTACACACACATTCAGAAATAACCTTAAGTCACACGGTATCTGTAGCCTGTGATAGAGGAACATTACAAACAGAGCTGAGTGTTGCATTTCTGACGTTATAGGGGCTTGACTGTATGAGGACTATTGTGTGTGTAGTCTGAGCACTTATTGCATAGAGTCAAGCCAAGTTATAACTAATGCCAGGGGGGCGTATTTATACTATACAGAGAAGCACTTATGATCTTTTTGCCTATTTCCTTCATATGCAATGCCATTTTTGTGGTAGGTAATCCATATTGGATAAACTGATAATGGGATCTGCTCTGACAAATGAAATGAAATGCAACACATTTCTTGTATATTACAGACTAAAGCCTTTTTCGCTTGTAAATCAGTGCTTTTCAGTGAGGCATTAACTAGGCTTTAGACGTTTTTTCTTTATTTTTTTTTTACCTGTGAGAGAAGGAAACACACAGCTCTCAATTGCCTCCTTTGTCACTTTACATTGACTCCGTCCACATAAAAATCATTCCTACTGCTACATCATGAGAAAACGCTGCTGCCGGTGTTGGTACTGTATCTGAAACTGTAGTTACATACCTTTTATGACACAGACTCTTATGCAAGAGAACTCCTGACACCCGTCTCTAGACACCATGGCGCCATGCAGTGAAACATGTCGCTATTGTGATTGTAACATGATTGAAAATGAAATGATGAAATTAACTTGAAATTAAGTCATACTTACCTAGGATCCATTCCTAATGTGGAGTGAAGCCAATAGAGATTGTTCAGGTCAGGATTTTCTCTTTGCGAAGAGGACATGACTGTTCTTCCTCTGTTCCATAGCTGCAAAGAAAACTATGGGGGACTTTGCTGCTGTATCACCTGCTGAGATTGTAAGCAGGGCCATTGCTGTGCTCTTATTCTCATTTTGTATTTTCACTTGGTTTATATGTTGATACATCCATGTTTTCTCTTGATATTTAGTTTTTATATACTATATATATATATATTATATATACACATACATATTTTTCTATATTTATGTCTTGTAATATCCTGGGAGTGGTGTGATCCAGTAATCATTCTTTTGAGTCAAATGAGTTTATTGTTGAACTTTGTTAGAAAAAATAAGTTATATTCATGTATGACTGAACACTTCTTGTGACCTAATCCTGTTTTTGCATTGAACACCCTGTGAATAGACCTTCCCGCCACCTAACACTCATTTAATCTGCAATTTGGACAGTCACTGATTAGGTGTTTATACAATATGCACAACACAACTGGATTATCTCTGCACAACCTGACTTAAATCAGGAAAATGTATCTGGATTAACATTTAATGTTGTCCTTCACAACTTGCAATTCTATTGAACATTATGATCTCCTTTAGAAGCACAAACAAACACCCAACATCTATAAAATGTTATGTGGTGAAAGGTAGCATATAAAATATCTATGCAAAGGAAAGGACCGTAACCACAAAGATTATGCATAATTGTTAGGCTGTCTAGCTTAAATATACGTCTGACAAATACTTCATACAAATGGAGAAGTAATGTGAACAGGTTTTTTTAAATGACCAATATTCTATGGCAGAAATTATTCAGAGGTAAATTACAGGCTATGTACCCGTCTGAGCTGAAATGTCAGCAGTAATGGGGTGGGTGCCTTAGTTTAAGTGTTAATGGGATCATTTCATTTAGAATATAAGAGTAATAAAGGTATCATGTAAACCTAGTTACAATAGTTACAACAGATATTGGTGTTGGTTGATTCAAGTATGGAAAAACTTGACGTCATGCTTTTCTAAAGATGAGTTTCACCTTGTTAGAAAGGCTTGATTTAGTGCACAGAATTTGATGATGATGGTAAAGCTTTTGTGACAAATACGAAACCTTACCTGAAAGTAATTCCAGAGCTGCTAGACTGTCCACCCTGACCTTTATTCTATCAATGGACTGTATTCAACCAGAGTATAGATTGAGGCAGCGGAAAACACATCTATTTTTACATGTCGTTTACACAAGTTCACTTTTTCCTGCACATTAGGTAACACTAAAGCGGTATGCTTATTCTGCTAGACGTTTCAAAGCATTACAGTGACCTCTTGTGGTAAAGTTCCAACCCTAAATGCTGTAACTTGAGGCATTGTGTCATTTTACCACTCAATACTGTTGTGTAAGACAATTGGATACAAGGTGAATGAATGCCTTTTAGTCGTTCACCTTTAAAAGAAAACATTTAATGTCTTCAATCGATACACAAATATATACAGTATATTTTCTGTACTGTCATAATAGACAAACCTCACTCCAGGTGAATTAAGTATTGTTTCCATCTTCTGATAGGTGGCAATGAGACCCATCACAGTCTCTCAGACATTCTTAGTATCAGTTAACAAAAGTCATGGGATGATTTGCAAAGCCAGGTGTAGCTGGCATTTTCAAGTGTCTTATTTTTTAAATTACATATAAACACAAGTTAGGAGTTATCTGCATTTTTAAAGGGAGCCCTGTTCGTCCAGTTGAACACAAGTGCTTGTTGTCTGTCTATGTTTTAGACATTGCACTGGGACTGTTAGGATACCATTGACTTGTTCAGATTTCCTGACAAATGACAATGCAATTTTATAGAAATTGGGTTGGTAATATTTATATATATATATAGAGAGTACTCTTTCCTTGTATGTATCCTGTATGCAGCCTTAAAGGTTTTGTTATATTGTCTCGGTGTTTGTATTGGTGTAAGTAAGCTCTCATACACAAGCTTTCTCAGTCCTAAAAGCTATTTGCATTTAAACAAATCACTCTTACAATACCCAAAGTGGATTTAAAGCTCCATAATACAGACATCAATGTCTGCAAGTCTTCATTAATTAACCGTTTGGTTATGGGTGAAAGAACTATGGCTAAATCAAATTGTATGTTGATTTCATCGTATTGGTTTGTATCTTTTAAGTTATACATTAGACTTTAAAATAGGAGATTCCATCCATTTATCCTTAGTCTCATGGCTGTGTAAGAGTTCACAGCCAATGGTGACTGTAAATGAGGATATTAAGGCAGCATAAACTGAGTATATGTAACATACCTTCCTGACTTGTCATTACTCTGCTCGTATATATATATATTTTATATTTATTACATTGATTTCTCTCAAATTTTATTTTCAACATCTAAATTATTTTATTTACATGCATTTATTTACATATTTTCTCAAACTACACTCATGTACAAATAAAATCTGTATTGGTTTGTTATGATTGAAAATGAGGTAAATTATTCCTATACATAGGTCTGCTGTGTCTGTTTTTGTACTTTTAAATAAAGCTTTTACTCAATAAATAGCACTCCTTGTTAAACTCTTTTCAGCACAAATGTTCAGAATTAAAAGAAGTTTTATTTTTCATGGGTGGAAAATATAAATAAGAAAGACAAATGACACTACTTGTAAAAAATACAATATTTAGAATTATGACTTTATTCCGAACTAATTCTGTCTGCTTTCCCAGAAAGGCAGCTATCATTGGCACAAAAGGGTATCAAAAGACTTTTCTCTATCGCATTGTAATATATGCAATTAGACTATACACTAAAAATAGATAGATACATCTCTCCCTTAGTGACAAAAACTTATAGAATTGATTTTCTGGTTGGGAAAACAAGAGGAAAAGAACACCAAAGTATACTAAAACACAGTTTTAGTGTTATAGTAGACAAGTGTTTGCCTTCCTCCACTGTTAAGCTAGACCAATTCATATATTGAATATGTGCAATAGGATAAGAGATATTCCAGAAGACAATATCAGAGCTTTGTTCCCCCCCCCCCCTCCCCAACATTTTAACAAGAAAACTATTTATGTACATTTCTAATCGGGTGAACATGGAACTGAAACATCAATAAAAGTCTGAACATCTCAAATAAACAAGGCTCTGTCAAAGGTTTTCACAAGACAGAAGCTGCAGAAGAATAGATTTTTTAACCAAAGCTATATTTTCAAACATTCTCAAATATTTTTAATAGCCCATCTACAAACTCACAACGTGTAGCCTCGTGATACGTTGTGAACTTGTAGAAGGGCTATTTTTGAAAGAGTTTTGAAAAATCTTCACCTGTAATGGCATGCCCAGAATAGGGACACCAGGGTTAAAGCGGTTACTAAACCACTGTCTAGTTGCAGTTTTTTACTCTCTTTGTGCATGCTGAGAAAATTAATGAGGATAAAACAACCTTGCAGTTTACAGGAGACAGGCTTATCATCCAATTTGTAGATGCTATGTCGAGAAGCGAAGAATTTCAAAGCAACCGATGCCTGCAGTTTGAAGTGGCTGCTCCACAGCCGGTGTGGAGCAGCCACTTTGAAAAGACTCCTTCTATTTGTTGAAACCCTACAGAGGAACTGCTTAGCAAATACTTCAAACAAGCAAATGCACAAGTCGCTTCCCCCTGCGAGTGTCAGTCCTCAACATCAGTAGCTTCCTGGGTGCACTCCTAGAGTCCCGTATTAATCAACTTCCTCTTTGAAACTGACAACAGAGTTGGCCAGCCAGACAAGCACATAACCAATATGCCTGAAACATACTCTGAAGTCTGAAGAGACCCAAGTGGGGGAACACAGCTCCATATTCGTCTGATAGCGTTGAGAAGAGAGGCCATTTTCCTGTGATTACTGCTGATGAGGTGACATCATGTCAGCTCATCTAAAGTCGACTTGCTCAACGATGACCCCCCACACCAAAAAGACAAAAATCCATTTCAGTCATCTCTTGATTGCATTATTCGATTAAAACCAGACGGAAGGAAGAAATTGATCTTAAAGGCTGAGATGATGAAACTTAAGCGCACAGATGGAATGCTGTTTATGTGGCCAATGCGAAAGAATGCTTTCATCAGGGCGGCAGCCAGCAACGGTCTCTCCCTGCTACACCTCCATGTTGCTGGGTAACAGCCTAGAACTCGTCATCTGATGTGATCAGCATGATTTTGTCAGACTTACGGGAGCCCTTGTTGTTTCCTGGGCCTGCCTTGCCATTCTGGCTGGGCTGGATCACCTCCTGTGTGGACTGCTGGGTGTATTGTTGATAGGCCGGAGAGAAGTTGTGGATGGCATCCTGGACCATATCCCCATGGTTTATCGTTTCTTTCAGACCACTGGAGATGCTCTGCATGGGGGCGATATTGCCTGCATTGGCTGCAAAACAAAATAAGAGCAGAAACAATGGTCAGACAAATCTGGGACAATGTGGATTCAAAGCTCCAGATCATTAGTGGTTCCGAAACGGTGTACCATGAGACAAGTCCAGATGTGTCTTGGGTTTTGTTGTGACAACCACACATTATTGTTATTGCAATATATACACAACTATATAAACAGTTATTAATCTTTTTATTTATTACATCAGTACTTTGTATGAACTTATTTCCCAATACAGAGGCAAATTCTATACCCTAAATTTTAAAGCACTTTAAACCTGGCGTTTTGCAGTCCTTATATATGTCACAGGGTGAATGGAGAACCAGGTAGATTGAAGACAGAGCGCTCGTTTTTAGGCACGGGGCTTCGGGGCGAGGCGGGGCTTTTCGAGATAGGGTTTATTAGCGAGGCTCGCGAGGAGGAGGAGGAGAAGGAGAACGCGGAGAGGCGGGGCTTTGATGTGCCGACGCGGACCTGTCTTTTGTTGTTCCCCCCCACATAGCAACCAGGAAGCTACGCTAGGGGAACGCTGAACACGCGTGCACACGCACACGCTTGTCCACGACGGAGGCGCGCCGACTTAGTGGAGCTTGAGGCCGAGGAAGCGCGCCCTCGCGCCTCCAGGCGCGAGTGCCCGCGCTGACCGGCCGATGCTCTACTAGTCGACTCAGCGCCGTTTGAGTTGTAAACCGATAGGGACAGAATAGTTCTTTTCATGGATCACTGTGTGTGTGTGTGTGTGTGTGTGTGTGTGTGTGTGTGTGTGTGTGTGTGTGTGTGTGTGTGTGTGTGTGTGTGTGTGTGTGTGTGTGTGTGTGTCAGGGAGAAAGTAAAACAAAAGCCAGAACACAATAAAAGTATCTTAACAGTCCTGCTTTCAATAAACCAAAAAAAGCATGAGCGCGTGCGCGTGTGTGTGCGCGCTTGTGTGTGTGTGTGTGTGTGTGTGTGACTGTGTGTGTGTGGTCGCAGCCATATATGTTTGTGCACAAGCCTGGCTTGTGGCTCCCTCTAGTGTTGCTTCTACAGAATTGCTGGGTGGGTGGTAAAAACGAACGCGCCTTCTTCAATCTACCTGGTTCTCCATTCACCCTGTAACATATACACCCCAAACCCAGATATACAAGCTCACACAGCTTGTAGATCGACTTTTTCCCTCCGCTATTGAGACCTTGAGATGTTTTTATTCTTTTGGGGGGGACTTTTTCTGCCTTTATTGATAGGATAGTAGACGGACATAAAATGGGGAGAGAGATGGGGGGGTGACACACAGCAAAGGTCGTCTGGATCGAGAGTCAAACCCGCGACACGCTGTCAAGCTGGATTACCAGTGTATGTGGTATGCGCCTGGACCGCTAGGCCAGCGGGCACCCCGTACCTTGAGATCTTTAAGTGCTCATTGTCATTGGCGTGCCTTGGGCAAAACATTTTTGAAAACCACCCCATTAGGGGGAATCTGGGCAGGTTAAGTGAACGAGACCAGACAGGGGAAGGGAGTAAAAATGCACTCTTTCGTCAGTCTACGTTTACGGGTGAAATGCCCTTCAGCAAGGCAACTACTCCCTAACTGCTTTGCTGCAACTGCACCATGTCGTTGCCGACGGGCAGAAACCTCTTATCTCCATATTCTAACTTTGTGTGTTTTTTTCATAAATGAATGTCCTACTTGATAATACTACAGCGTCACACAAAAGTATCAAAAAGTAGCAGATCCACAAGCTCGAAACACGACGCGAAGCGATGCGTTTTGAGCTTGTAGATCTGCTACTTTTACTTTTGAATTTGAATCCTGAGAAGTAATAGTTTGGAACATAATGAGGTTTCCACCCGACAGAGAGGATATTATATTATGCTTCTACTAGCATAGGATGTAAATAGCAGGACCTCTTTCTCCCTGTGAACTCTAGTTAAGCTGTACTGTAGCCGTCAGCTTATAGATTTATGAAACCCTTGCATAAATGTGTAATCGATACCATGAAGACTTCTCCATTATGGGTTTTCCCTCCACAATTGTATAAAAATAAACCTTCCGGCCATTAGAAAATACTACTAAAACCTCAAAATATATGTTGTGCTAGAAAAGCCTGGCCGGTGTGCTCCTATGTATATCTTTGTAAACCATTGTAAACACTAACAGTGGAGTAGTAGTAGAGTAAAAAAAAAAAAGATAGCGGTAATTGATTGTAGTGTGACGCTCCAGAGGCTCCATCTCCATTTTATATCTTTTGTAGAATATTATACATGCTGGCACTGCTTGCTACGTTGTTACACCGTACGGTGTGCAATAGACAGATAGTTTGTGCCAGGGTTTCCAAATTAGGACCAGCAGAAATACCCTCCCTTTCCTCTCGTGGACAGTGGCAGTGATATCACACAGCGCAATCTTATTGATGTTAATTTAACTAGAGTGTACAAATGGTATTTGGTTCCATTTGCACAATGACCACAGATTTAACACATGAGGAGTGTCAGACTGTGTGTGTGTGTGTGTGTGTATTGTGTGTTGATGCGACAAAACCAAATTGCTATCAAATATTGGTTAAGAAATCTAATTATTAATCTAGTTAGATTATATAACTCTTATAACTGATAGCAGTCGGACAGCAAACAAATAATGCATTTTCTTCCCCCCTTATTGCCATTGACCAGCAAAACAGAAAATCTGAGACGCCTTGCCATATGATTCTTTGATTCTCTAGATGAAATAAAAAACACTTCCGCTCAAGTTGATATTAAAGTGTTTATCAGCTCTCAATGCTAAATTAATTCTCCCTCTCTCTCTCTACACATTGTGCAGTTGAAGGCAACAGTAGCGTTCCTATAGCGGGGAATTGTGAGCCAAAATGATTGATAACACTGCAGAAGGCTTTTCCCTTGGTTTCCATTTGTCTTGGAAGGGTGAACAGTATTGACGTCAAAGGGCTACCTCTAGCTCCCTTCTAGTCTATGTACGGAGACTGTGAATTTCTCTTCGTCTTCCCCTGCTTTGCTTTTCTACCAAGTGTTTTCTCTGAGAAAGGGCTGTCACGATCATGGCATTTTATTTTAGTCCGTCATACACATAATTACAAATAATGATTTAATTGTGTTTTTGCCATTGAACATTGGAACATAATGAAAATTACATTTCTGTTTGCTTTTAGGCTTGTAAGGCAAAATATGACAAATAACTATTACGGTGAAATAATTGTGATTATCTCAAATAATTGCAATCAGGCAATTAGGACAATTAATTGGGACAGGCCTACTCTGAGCCATGACCCTGAGATGTACCCTTAGGACGATGTCAACCTCTGCTGATCTCACACTTGACTGACACACTGTTTACCATAGCACACAATTGAACAGAAGGAATGATACAAAATAAAATAAAAAGTTGTGGCTCCTATGTGGATCTCGGACTTCATCCTTACCTGGGCAAAGATTTCAGACCGCCATGGGTCGTCTGTGCTAAATCTCAAATCTCAAATGTATGACGTCAGATATGATGTCAGCCATCTCCATATTTGGGTAAGGTTTCTACCACGATCCGCCCACCCGCCATTGACTTCCATTATAAAATTAAAGTTAAATATTTCATAAAATATATAACATATCATGTGAAAATAAATGAGGGGAGTTCGAAAGCTGCCACTAATTGAGTCGAGCAGCTAGCAACGGTCTAGCCGAGTGGTTTGCGAGATTAGCCCTGGACGGATGGGACAGACCCACCCTCTCCTAGACAGTTAGGCCCCCAGGAGCCATGGTGTAAACATTGCACATCAGGTTGTGTATGCAATGTTAATACATATCATTTTGGGGGCCCTTGACATGGAAAAGTTGGAGCACCACTGATATAGCAACATACATACTGTTCGGATTTAGAAAACATTTTTAGATATGTATTTGGCCGCGGACCCCCATCTCAAATGCTTAGTTCCAGGAACCCCCCCAGAAGCAAAGTTTTGAGTTACAAATGTTCACTTTAAAAAGTATATATTCAAAGATTTGCACAAACTTTCACGATTTTTTCAAAAATAGCAGATCTACAAGCTCATAGCGCGGCGCTCGGTGCAGCGCTATGAGCTTGTATATCTGCTATTTTTGAATATGCAAAGAAATCTAAAATGACAGATGGGTTAAATTATGTAAAAAGTGCAAATGGCAGTGGTTCAGGTTCTGTAGAAGAACAGCCGCTTGGGAATCAGAATGTTCCCGGTTCGATCCCTGCCTCCGCCTGGCGTCCAAGTGTCCTTGAGCAAGGCACTGAACCCCTAACTGCTCCAGATGAGCAGGTTGGTTGGTGTCTTGCATGGTTTTCTCCGCCGTCGTCGGTGTGTGAATGTGTGTGAAACGGTGAATGTAATGCATATTGTGAAGCGCTTTCAACAAACGGTTAGCATTTATTTATTAGTCTTCCTTGTACTTTGAAGTGAATGCCAGTCCAGACTCTGTGATGGCTGGGGGCAATTAACCCATTCAATCCGGGAACACATCTGTGTCATTTTAGGTTTTAGCTATAACCATTATAACCCTGGAACAGCATATTTTGAGATGGGGGTCGGCGGCCAAAAAACATATCATTTTGGGGGTCCGTAACATGAAAAAGTTGTGTTCCAGGGACCTCCCCAGAAGCAAAGATTTGAGTTAAAATGTTGTTTCACAAAAACATATGTATTTAAAGATTGGCACAAATGTTCAAGATCTTTCAAAAATAGCAGATCTACAAGCTCATAGCGCAGCACTCGGTGCCGCGCTATGAGCTCGTATATCTGCTAATTTTGAATAGCCAAAGCATAAAATAATGGTTATAGCTAAAAATCTAAAAATAACAGGATGCGTTCCCGGTCTTAATGGATTAACCGTGTAACATATTTTCAGGGTGGGGAATGAGGGAGGGGAGGCGTTGGCGGCATGTAATGATCCTCTGAACAGCATGCGCTTCGCCTCTCTCTAAAGACTGGTGGTAAGTATGTGGTATTTTACCTGGTACTTCGTTTTTCTTCTCCTGGTAGACGGTGCAGGTGAAGGCGTAGCGGAGGGCGATGGCGGCGAAGAACATCTCGATGCAGATGATGAAACTCTGCCACCCAGCCGCCACTGTGCCGGCACCGACCTCTTGCCCGTTGATGACCAGCGCTTTATTGATGACCCCGCAGCGTTCCAAGATAGCCAACACCATTCCTACATAAAAGATCAATGTCCCACTGTAAGTGCTTGAATAGTGGTATAGTACACAGTCAAATCGTTAGCGTAGATTGCTAAATAGCTTCTTCCCCCAGACAATCAGGCATGTGAACGATCAGGCATGGTAAAAGAAAAATACGTTGTTTGGGAAACGCTAATGCAAATTGTGTTAAGTTATCCATTTGTACCACTGTGAGTGCAAAAAACGTAACCAAATGGACCCTTACTGGGATACGTTTGTACACTCTCAAGAGTTAAATTCACACTGAGGACTTTACTTTTACTGCGTAGCGCTTGTTGATATCTTTGAAATGACAATCTCCTCACTAGAGATAATGGCTCTTGGTACAAATTAAGCTGAGGGACGGATGGACTTGCCTTGCCAGAAAGACAGGAAGATGACAGATTTGATGGTGAGGAATTTGAGCACGGGTTCGTACGGTCTGAGCAGGTCGCTGGTGGCGAAGAAGAAGAGGAACAGGGCGTAGAGGGCCAGACTGACTGAAAAGTTGTAGATGATGGTAATGTACAGGTAGCCTCCATTTACGCTGTAAAAGACAATAAGAAACACGGTCAGTCAAAGGCCCATTTTTCCACACTTAAACTGACACTGGGGATTTTTGCTGGAAAGGTGAGGACATCTACGTTAGTACTGTACATACAGTAGAAATCAGAGTGTTAATTTAACTGAAAATATTTACCCGTAATGGACCCAGCAAGACGTGACAAAATGCAGACCATTAGATTTAATCGATGGCATCTGCAGTTAAAGAACGAATAGCTAAAGAGCTATAGGACTTCTTGTACATGGTCACCCTATTTCAGGATACAGCCCATAAACTCCACCGGATTCTTCAATAACTTAACAGATCCGCTTTCCAGCCTTTCTGCAATTGAGTCTATTTTCCCAGCTATAACTATGTGCTCAGTAAATGAGATGCCAATTAGCCCAGCCTTAAATCACTGTGCCCCTTCATGGAGATTAAAGACCAACATTAATAACAGTTTCTCTCCACCAACTGTCCTGTTCACCTCTGTGAGAGAATAAGCAGAGGGAAACAACAGTTAAACAAGTTATTGATGTCTTTGTTTATACTCTGTAATGTGGGAGCACATAATGTTCTCGAGGCTGACTGAATAACTCCATCATGGACTAATTAAGAATCAAGTGAAGTAACAGCTTCATTAGAGAAGCTCCATAAAATGCAATGTCTTAAAAAGGAGCTCCTGAAAGTTAGTAAGTTATCAATGTTTTACCTGCCATTTCCAGACTTCATAGTTTTTGACTACAAACTAATTGCATATATAATTGTTTACTTTTGACAGGGGAAATGGCCTGAAAAAAGGCTGTAATTATTTCATTAAGTGCCCATCTCTCATAGCTGAAAACATGTCAATACCAAAGTACTCAGTTCAGCCTACTCTTAGGCTGTGCCTGCCAACAGCGTTGGACGCTATTGGCAAACAAAAAAGTGTTTATATATGAGTCACAAATGTGCCTCCATCCCAGTACTTTTGAAATGTGTGGGTATGAAAGACAGACAAATGAAACATTAAAAGGAAATGTAAGGGGAGGTGATGCTCACTTAATAGTCTCTCGAGACAGACTGTTGGCTCCCACAATTTTCAAATGCTTCCGCCTTACAGCAACAGAAGTGCTGAAAATGTGAAGAAACTACAGCGTCCCCCTACTTCCGTTTCGTCTTTGCAGTCACATTAAATTTGTCCTACTGTAAATCAAATTAGCCAAAGCATATAGTTGCTGCTTAGCAGTAATGGAAATTCTAAAATATATTTTCATTAATGGAATTGACGAACAGATGACAGCTTCCGTTCACGGCTTTCAGTAGGCCTAGTTAGCTATTCCTTGTGGCATTCAGAGATTGTGGAATAGTTGTCTGGCTTGAGAGACTACTCACTTAAAATCGCCATCATGATATTTGCCAAAGGCCTGCAGCACGATGGTGATGACAGCCATGAGGGGTTTGACAACACAGAACTGAAGGGTTGCCTGGAGAAAATGGTGCAGAGAACAATGACAAGCATGATTGAATAAGCACAATTAGCAAAATCCTGAACCCTAATTTGACAGTGTAAAAACGGACCCTTGAAAATCTGATGATGTTTTAAGTCATATTTATGCAGAACTATAGACAATTCTAGAGGGTTCACAAACTTTCAAGCACCACTGTATATATTCAGCTATATATAGTAAATATTACCAACATAGACTAGTTGGTGATGGAAATTCCAGAAATGCGTAGAGCTGTGAGCTCTGCGTTCATACAGTATACACAACATCTGAGTGAGCCTGACTTTCTGGGGCAAGATTTGGCTGCCTTGTTAGTGGTGTGGATGGCATCTCTGCTCCATTGCCAGCTTGCTTAACACAGACTTATGACACATCAGGGGGCAACGTGCACACCCATACCTTCATCACAAATCTTTTCAAATAATAGTGTCATCACTCATTGTAAAATGGAGAAGCAGTTTAAAATGCAGCGGGTAACTCATGGTGGAGAGATGGAAGTTGAAGTAGGCATAAACAAGGACTCTGCAGATTCTTATTAAATTATTTACGCCACAATGCTTTGCATCCGCCCCCCACAGCCCCGCGCCCTCCTCCTCCCTGCCATCATCCCAAATGTTTTTCTACAGAGTAAGGCAATTATAACTAAAAGAATACGAATGATGGCAATAATGGGGCATAAAACTTTCTGTGACTATATAGTGTTGTTTATTTGTTTGTTTGTTAGGATGCACATTAGCTGGGCACTAAAGCACAGCTAATGTTCCTGGGTCTGTGGTTCTGGACCACTTGACCCAACACATTAAGGGAGGAACTGCAAACTGTCTGCATGGGGTGATGCAGTAGCTGTTAGATCCTTACAACTCTGAATAATCAGTGCTAGAACCCTGCAGTGGAGCATCTTGTCATCAAAATATCAACTGTCCATTTACTGAACTGGTAATTCATTTTGTTCAGAAAGCATTAGTTGAACTGCTCATGCACAGCTTTTGCAGGGTGCCGTCTCATTTATAGTGCTACCTTAAAGTTATTACCTAATTGTACTGGGAAGGTTTATACCGTAGTCTTTTTTTGTCAGGAATAGATAAATAAAAAACATCCGTTTCACTTTTCATTAAGAAGTATGATCATAAGCCCCATTTAATTCATCTTAACTTGACTTCCAGTTGACTTAAGAACCAATTTAAGATTTTATTGATTATTCAAAGCAGTGCCACAGCTTATATTACTACTCTGATATGTTATGATATTCCTGCTAATTTAAGCACATGTGATCAGGGCTCTCATAATATAGTGAAATAAATGGATTGCATTTATATAGCGCTTTTGCTAGTATTTCGAATTACTCAAACTTCTAACCTTACGACTCCCAGAAAGCGGCTTTACCTCCTGAGCCATTGCTACCTCAGTGAGTAAGTGATAATGATATACCGTAAATTTCGGACTATAAGCCGCAACCTTTTTCCCATTTTTCGACCCTGCGGCTTATATAACGGTGCGGCTTATCTATGGATTTTTACAGCTAACGGCCACTAGGGGACCCCTAAATCTATGGATTTTACACCTGCGGCTTATAGTCCAGTGCGGCTTATATATGTACAAATCATTCAATTTAGCTGCTGCGGCTTATACTCAGGTGCGGCTTATAGTGCGAAAATTACGGTAATCACTAGACCGGTGCACTTCGGGCACCAGCCTACTCGGGGGCCATGCAAGTCGGGAACGATGCAAGTCGGGGGTCCACCCATTGTCCAATACTCCTCTTATATGATGTACCCATTCTACCCGTTGTCAGCGCCATGCACATTGCAATTTGCTTCATGCCGCCGCTTTCGTTCGCTGCGGC
This sequence comes from Gymnoscopelus braueri, assembly GCF_963280865.1. Classification (NCBI taxonomy): domain Eukaryota; kingdom Metazoa; phylum Chordata; class Actinopteri; order Myctophiformes; family Myctophidae; genus Gymnoscopelus; species Gymnoscopelus braueri. Next base: position 20,173,184 of record NC_137615.1, read on the forward strand.
ATCCTTCATCCATTAGCAAAGATCTTGTACTATTTGTTCCATTGAAAACTCTGCCCCCCACGAAGTGGTGCAAAGCACAGCCAATCAGTGAACCGACGGGTTAGGGTTGGCCAATCAAGGAAGCCGCTCATCAAGGGGCTACTTTGATTAATATACAGCAGTGCAGCTATCTTCAAAATGTAATTTTAGTCACACAAGCCAACCTGCAAAAACAGAACTAAAAAGCTAAAGAACTGTCTTTTTTAAGTGAATGCAAATGAGGATATTATATAAAAAAAATCTAAGGACCAGACAACTCTGGAAAATCACGGCTTATATGGCTTTTAACAACCACAATCTCCACTCCTGCTATCATTTTTAAATTAATTCTGAATGTCAGATCCAGAGATCATGATTTATATCAATAATGCCACCAGAGGGCAAGGTTTTGCTTTTAAAACACACCACCTAGTAGCTCTGTCAAAAAGTGTTTATCATGTTCCGTTTAAAAGAAAAATTTAACATTTCATCTTCGATTCTGTTTTGGAGACATGCCTCTCAGATCCAATTTCCATCATAGCTAAACAGGGAGCTCGAGCTGCATCCCAAGACACCGTGAGGAGGGCTCTGAGCTGACAGCTCATATCATTTCTCAGTGTTTATTACTAACCAGGATTCACCTGGTTTAAATTACTTTTCTTTTTCTAAGCAGCGAATGTTATCCTCCAACATGTAGCCCTTTTGAAAAGCCCCAGCAATCCGTTTAAATTTTAAATGGGTAAATTAGATGATATATATTTTTTTAAATCACTGTTTGATCATGTCAATGTATTCAGTGTGTAATTCATTTAACTGTGCAGAGGGGGTGCCCCTTGTGAGATGGAACAGAAGGAAAGTGGAGCTCACCTGTTTGCAGAATCTTAAAAATCCAATGGAATAGCTCATTCCAACCAAGCAGCAGGTACCATATAGACAACTCGACCTGTGAATACAATGGCATTTGATGGGCTAGAGAACATATCTCATTCATAAATGATTGGTTGGCTATGCAAGATATTCCTCTACAAGCTACTGTGCGTTTTGATCTGCAAGCTCACAATCACCATGCAATGTAGATCTGCTATTTTAGGTCATTATATAACAAGCATGGATATGTGTTAGTATAGTAACAAAAACACTCTACAACCAAATAGACTTGAACAAATGGATAATTGCTGTTTTTGTCGCATTCCTTTACACTAAATGAAAAATTCATCCTCCAACACAGTTCACAGAGAATAATCTTGTATCCAGCCATGTATGCTGTATCCTCATTACTTCAAAAACACACCTTTTCGTGGAATGATTACTATTAGGGATGGGCAATATTATCGATTTCACGATATATCGCGATATTTTATTTCGCGATACTGTATCGATACTCCAGGCCGTCAAGCCAGGCTTGTGCACAAACATATATGGCTGCGACCACACACACGCTCATGCTTTTTTTGGTTTATTGAAAGCAGGACTGTTAAGATACTTTTATTGTGTTCTGGCTTTTGTTTTACTTTCTCACACACACACACACACACACACACACACACACACACACACACAAAAAGAACTATTCTGTCCCTATCGGTTTACAACTCAAACGGCGCTGAGTCGACTAGTGGAGCATCGGCCGGTCAGCGCGGGCACTCGCGCCTGGAGGCGCGAGGGCGCGCTTCCTCGGCCTCAAGCTCCACTAAGTCGGCGCGCCTCCGTCGTGGACAAGCGTGTGCGTGTGCACGCGTGTTCAGCGTTCCCCTAGCGTAGCTTCCTGGTTGCTATGTGGGGGGGAACAACAAAAGACAGGTCCGCGTCGGCACATCAAAGCCCCGCCTCTCCGCATTCTCCTTCTCCTCCTCGGAGGAGGAGGACGGTTTATTTCGCGAGGAGGAGCTCCTCCTCGCGAGCCTCACGTAATAAACCCCCGCCTCGCAGTGCCGCGTCCTCCTTCTCCTCCTCCTCCTCGCGAGCCTCGCTAATAAACCCTATCTCGAAAAGCCCCGCCTCGCCCCGAAGCCCCGTGCCTAAAAACGAGCGCTCTGTCTTCAATCTACCTGGTTCTCCATTCACCCTGTGACATATATATATACAATATGTAGTTGTGATTTATGTATATATCGCAATATATCCCAATATATATCGTATCGCAATATATTGCAATATGTATCGTATCGCAATATATCTTGATATCGCAATATATTGCAATATATCGCAATAATATCGTAATATATGGCAATATGTATCGTATCGCAATATATCGTGATATAATCGTATCGGGACCCAAGTATCGTGATACGTATCGTATCGTGAGATTCTTGCCAATACCCATCCCTAATTACTATATTATATATCGTTTACTAATTCTCTTGAAACTGATATGATGCCCGTGGGGTTCAACAGGAGCTCAGTTCACATGTCCGCGTGCCGCCAGGTGTGTGCATCGTTCGTGCATAACACGATGTATCCGGGGAGTTAATTAAAAAGTAAATATTTCAGATTAAAGAAATGTTTTGGATATACTAACTGGATACAAGACATGCGTTGTTTTGGAATTCATAAACAGACTTTTGATATAGTTTTACCATTGTTAATCTTGTTAATCTATTAACTTCAATTCATCAAATATTTTCTTCATTTTTGGATTATTCAATCACCGCAAAGGGAATGCAACAAAAGCAAAACATAATATATATTCAAAGCTTCACGGGGTGATACTGTAATTGATAGGGGGGGGGGGGGGTTAAGTAGTCCTTAAAGTTTTATGTCATTTAAAACAGGTTCATGGCACCTTTAAGGTGAAAATCAACACAATGTAGTTTTAAGTAAGGATTATTTAAATATGATTATCATATGCAATATTTCAAGTTAAAACTTTCCCAGATAAAAAACTAATTGATACAATCATTCATGACTTGGTGGGGTTTGGTTTGCTTGACAGAAAGAGAGAGAACAAGCAGAAAAATAAACACGATTTACCAACCAGTATAGCCAACTTTTCTAAATTCCATATGACACAAAATATATTGCCTTGTCTCCACTGGCCAAGGTTTGAGCCATGCTATGCCATGGTCTGTCTGGCTCATAGCCAGAGTCTCCACTGCCTTTAGAATCAGACCACATATTTCCAGCTAACTGGGTTTCACAAACTGGGCAGGTGTGGCCAAATCCAGATTATTAATGCTGATTGATGTTAAATTGAATGTTGTGCCATTTTCGTAGTCGTTTCCTTTTCTATTCTCTCCCCAATTCAGTAATTGCCAATACCTATGTGCACTGCTGTGACCGCAGTGCACCGCAGGTATTGGCAGTGCGGTCCCTGTCAGCTGGCCTGGGGAGGGTGTAGACAACCACGTGTCTGTGTCTCCTGCAAATCACCAGCTGCTGAGTTTCCCCGAGAGAGCATAGCATACACAAAGTTTCATGCCATCTCCCTCAGATCCCCTCCCTGCTGAACAGGCGCCTGTACCAACCAGTAGGAGTTGCTAGTGCTGCAACAAGGACACAATCCCCCGCTGCCTTCCCACACGCAAACACACTGCCAATGTGTGTTGGAGCGCCCAGCCAAGACAGAGTTACCGTTGTCCGCGGAACAAACCCGGGCCTCTGTGTGTGTTGGTGGCAGAGTGTTTTACCACTATGCCACCTGGACACCGTTCAGTTTTTATAGTCGTATAACACTAATATAACTGAAGGAGACCCAGGAGGGGTCGAAACGTTGTATCAAATAAACATTTCTACACAGCATAAAAACAAGATTTGCAAGCCTTCCTTTTTTTTATATTAAACTCATATACTCCACAAATTAAGCAATGGGAGAACAATACAGGTGAAACTTTTCAACTACTTGTTTTGCTGTTTGCTCCGTCTTGTGCTGACATTATATACTGATTTAATTAACACTACTTGTTCTCAAGTCCTGCTGTTCTTGGGGTAGTCAGAAGAAACATAAACCAAACCATCCCATACCATGGTTAGTAGAGACATAAAAGAGTCAAGACATATGTAGTGAATATGTTGCATTGTTTGAAGAACAGTAGGGGGTATGCAGCTTTAAACCACTTGAACCCTACATACTTTGTCTCACCTAGGGCTCTATACTCTCTTTGCACCCATTTACACTAAATCTCTTTGCCGGAAATCTCTAAAATCTCACAACGCGTCGCAGCACAACGCGCTGTGAGCTTGTAGATCTGCTATTTTCATTGAATGTTTTGTTGTGACATGCCCAGAATAAGGATGCTAAGGTTCATGTGGTTAAAAAATGCCCTCCAGTTCTTCAAGAACAACCGTTGTGCAGAGGACAGGAATGAGGGCACTCACTGAATGGGCTTTCCTCGGATCTCTGACATGATTGCACTTTCTCCACCCAGATACTCAAAGGACAAGGTCAGGAAGTTGTAAATGACAAAGGCTGTGATGGAGAGAGAAGAATTGCTTGTTTACATCATATACAGTAGCATGTATGCTATTCAGTCAGGACATGATGTAACTGTAAACAATTACCTTAAAATGAATGTCATTAGCATGTGATATCATCTTCGAGGGAGAAAAATCATATTTCACATGATAATAAAAAAGTTAATTAGACATATACGTTTGAATAATCACAGTTTCAGTTTCTAACATTAAGAGGCTTTCTGAGCTTCTCTGTGCTGGAAATCCCCTCCTAATCCTTTGTTGCTATTTAAGGAGAGCTTAAGTCAAGCTAATGATAGTGGTGTCCACTGAAGAGCAAGTCCATCACGTTTTACGTGTAGCCGCTGGTGGGAATCCACACATTTCCCTGCTTTCCGATTCCAAATGTATAGTGCAATATCAGCCAACCACAAAATTGACCCACACACTGGAAATTTATCTACTCAATTATGTAATTACGAAACTCTTTAAAGTTTTGCGGTTCTCTCAGATTACACATAAGACGTAATTCATTTTGCATAATGGTTGGCCTCTGCCATTGGTGAAGTGCTTTATTCTGATAGATTCAGTACATAATTATAGTCATTATATAAAGGCCATTTAAAGAGCAATCTACGGAATTTTTGTAATTTAAGAAAGGAAGGAATTGCTGCATGAAAAATTGATATTTGTATTATATTTGTAATAAATAAACACTTCTTCTAAAAAGAAAAAAAAAAGTCAACGGCTTTGAAATAAATGATCCCATCTCAAATGGATAAGATGTAATACATCCACCAAGTTACAGCTCCTGAGGGCAAAACACCACAGACAATAACATCTCCGACATGGAAACAATGTTGGTAAGAAAAACGAGTTTGGTCAGTTGATACCCGGCATCTTACAAGTGAGTGTAGGTGACTAGGACGGTGTGCATGTCCTATGAACTTGCCACACCTGTAAAGCCCTGACTGTCCAGACAAGGAGCAGCATTGGGGAGAGGAGGAGGAAGTAGGGCTGGGCAAAGACCTGAGGCCGATTCTGTATTCAATGATTTGACACACATTTTCACGATTTTTCTAAAATAGCAGATCTACAAGCTTGTAGCGCGGCACTCGGTGCTGCGCTACAAGCTTTCTGAATGGCCGAAGTATAAAATAATGGTTATAGCTCAAATCTAAAATGACACAGATGCGTTACCGGATTGAATGGGTTAAATGAAAATATATCGAAACCGATATTTAAAACCAATAACCGACTTACTCTTGCTCATGTACTGTTAAAGGAGAATACCGGACAAATTAAGTGTTGTCTTTGATGTCTCGTTACTCACCGACCGACGTGAAAAGTGGCGTTCTTTTTTTCCATAGATTCCCGTGTCGTCATTTTTTAAACCCCCTCCGTTGTCAGAATGGGAGCGCGTGGGTTAGGGAGATTCGTCTATTATAACCGAGGCAAAGTTGTTTTTCTCTCTACTGCTAGTCATTGTGGAGTCTCATGATAGTCAAACATGCGTTGAAATTTCCTGCGAGGCCACCGTTAATGGCGAACGATTTAACACTGGATGCTTGTTTCTTTCCAGAACCTGGCAACTCGTGTTGAAAAACAACTTTGCCTCGGTTATAATAGACGAATCTCCCTAACCCACGCGCTCCCATTCTGACAACGGAGGGGGTTTAAAAAATGACGACACGGGAATCTATGGAAAAAAAGAACGCCACTTTTCACGTCGGTCGGTGAGTAACGAGACATCAAAGACAACACTTAATTTGTCCGGTATTCTCCTTTAAGGTTAATCAAATAATCGAGAAGAAGGTTTTTTGTTTTGTTTTTTGATCATAAAAAAAAATGAATCTTATACATCAATGAATCGACACAAATTATTTAAAAAAATGTTTTAATCAACTAAATCGATTAGTCTGATTAACCACCTAACCCTAGCCTGACACTCAGGCTAGTTTCACTCCATTATTCAGTCTGAAAGCCCTCTCAATGCAGCCGATTTCTGAGATGGGGGCGTGGCCAATTTTTTTTTTTCAAAGACTCTTTGGCGATTGGTTCATACTGGATTATCCCGATCCCGATTCGTCGTACAGATTTTCAACCGAGAAACACCCGCCTTCGACAGCGTCACCAGACCCTGAATGCGAGGCAAACGATTCAGGGGGTGGAGCCAGGCTAACCTAACCCTGTATTATACAAAAAAATTTAAAACAGCCGATCTACAAGCTTGTAGATCTACAATCTTGTAAATCTGCTATTTTCACTATTTTCTTAATCGTAACCGAGCTAAAAGTTTTAAATAATCCTGATATTGAAGTCATACGGCCCAGACCTAATGGGGAGGGAGGGACTCACCTTCATAGCAGTCTCTCACAGAGTCAAAGTAGACAAAGTACTGGTCATTGCTGATGAAGAGCAGGCTGAGCCACGAATCAAAGGCATATACTGGCACAATAAATAGGATCCGGATGATGTAACGCTGCTCATTGGGGACAGTGTAGGACCTAAGGTGTGTATAGATCTGCAATGAAAGATGCAAACATGCAAGCATTATGATGATCAGTCAGTCTGTAGTGATGCAATGACTGAAATGCCCACCCCAAATTCACCTCTAAAAAGATACATGCAATTTCCCTATTCCAGTCAAACAGTTACAGGTCGGTTTCAAATATCGAGTTTATGAATTAAAATAACTTGTCGTTTTCTATCATACAAAAGGGACTGTTTTGTTTTGGAAAAGTGAAGACGGCAATTAACAAATTGCAGTCATACTGTACCAACTAAACTACAAAAGTCACTTGCCTGAGGAAATACAATCAATGTGTTTTACTTTTTTTTTTTTTTATCGTTTTATTTTTTTACACGTATTTGACATATGTTATTTCTATCATTAAGCAAAAGAAGAATTATTGATTTGGTCGTTTGTTGTTGGAGTCTATATCCATCCTGCATTTTGCTAGGTCCGTACAAACAAGCACCATCAGTTTAATGATGTGTTAAGCACTTTGCTCCCTTCTGATCTGCTGACTACTGTACTCACAAGTAGGGCTGCAATTATTGATAACTCTCTTAGCGATTGTTCTATCGATTACTTTTTGTATTAATTGAATAACCGAGAAGCTCATTTATATACACTTACACATTATCTCACAACACATCGCAATGCAACGTGTTATAAGATTGTAGATCTGCTATTTTTGTTGTTTTTAAAAATCTATAGTTTTGATTTGGATTTTAAATCAATTATTTTAAATCGATTAGTTTAACCGTTGTTACATGGTTTTTGTCTGGTTTTTGCTTTCATATATTGCAATTATTATGATAGTATTAATTACATAGCTTTGCCCTATTTTTGTTATGCAGATCACACCTTGATGTTTGCAATAATGTAAGAACACTCTCGTTGTAGTTTATTTTATTCTAATATTGCTATTACTGGCATTTTGGTTGCCAATATAATTTCACGTGACAGGAATTAAAAACACATACTGTACATACAGTAAGTAAAAGAAATATTTATGAATGTAGCCATAACTTATTCGAGAAGGTTCTAGTAATTGTATTCATCATAATTCCTCAGGCAGATTGTGCCACAGTCATGGGTGTCTAACAAGAAGCTTGTATCACCTTAAGATTTTAACTTGCAATAACAAAATTGGGTCTGCAATGAGGCTTGGCAAGTTGTCTTGATAGGTTATAAACAGACTTGTATTTCCTTTGAGCAGGACAAGTCTTAAGCCTAAATAAAATGTATCATTAATCTACAGGTGGGCATTACAGAAGTGAAGTTGTGTTGATGCAATCATTTCTCCTGATTCTAGTTAGAGGACCTCCTGCAAACTTTTGAGAATAACTGAACACAGGAGTAGACTTTGCTGACTTAAACAGAGGTAGCAAGAAAGAAAACACATACTGTATGTTTTCAAAATATTATTTGAAGCAGACAAAGCCGTCATGATCACAGGATTTTATCGACAAAAACATCCCATGCTGTCATCAGATAGGCACCAGAGGGAGATACTGTATTCTTTCAAATGATGCAGCCATGATGTGGAATGAGAAACAGGTTGTGCTTTTAAAATAATAGAAAGGGGGGGGGGATTGAAAGCCCAGGTATTTCATGCAGATAAATTGTTTACATCACAACAAGTGGCCTACTTCAGTGTTCACAGTCATCTACTCTGTTGGGACACACGATGAGGCTCATCGCTATGGATACCACAACCAATAGATATGGAACAATCACATCCACAAACAAACAAATCACAGAGGCCTCTGTAGATTATAGAATGGCGTAAGAGCTTAATCAATTCGAAAGTTACACTTTGTTGCACAACGGAGTCATGCAAAAAGACTGAAAATAGCAGATCTAGAAGCTCACAAGACGGCTCATCACAATTCTATACATTTATTTGTTTGTACATGTCATTGGATGGAAAAGGGATAGACTGCAATCTGCCTCAATGACCCAGCACCATTATGTTAACCATGAGAACAGAATAGATAAATGATAAAAAATATTTTAAACACATGAATCCTAGAATCCCTATTCTGCGCCGAACAGAAATGACAAAAATAGCCAATCTATAACTTGCTTGTAGATCGGCTATTTCCAGCAAAGAGATTTGGTGTAGAGGGAAAAGGAGGGGACCAAGTATAGACCCCTGGGGGACCCCGGTCAACATACTGACTGTGACCTGAAGTTTAAGTCCGTTAATTTCAAACATTCAAACAGTCCCCAGGACCCAAGACCCCTGGGTATCTGCGGCCCCCACTTTGAGAACCACTGGTTTAACCTATTATGAGGTCGATTCTACAAATGCCTTCTAATTTTTTTCTGAAAAACGTATGTTGCTATATCTTTTCAATGATCCTAAAAATTATATGTATTTGGCCGTGGACCTCATCTCAAAATATGTTGTACCAGGCAGGGACCCCCAGAAGCTGGGATTTTAGTTTAAAATGTTCGCTTTAAAAATATATACATTCAAAGATTTGAAATAACAGATATTCTAAGATTTAAAATAGCAGATCTGCAATGAGCTTGTATATCTGCTATTTTTGAATAACCAAAGTATAAAATGACACGGGTGCTTTCCCGGTTTTAATGGGTTAAGTGGTTATGGCATAGCCTCAATTCAGATTTGTAAGCATCTTTAAAGGCTTCATGCATTCTGATTAGGCAAGTAGGATAGTTAATTAAGAGCTTTCAAGAACCCCTCAATGAATTGTAAAATGATCATTTTGAAGGGTTTAGATGATTTCAGTAGTTAAAACCAAATGGTCTGACTGTTTTATATAGGCTACCTATTTGCCTGACAACAATAGCTTCTCAAAAGGCACAGTGAACGGAATAGGATATCTCCCATGACAGCTGTGACAGGAAGTATCAGATTACCTGACCTGTCCTTGAGAAAACGGCAACAGAACCAACAACAAAGCAGTGCAAACCATGTAGGTGACTGCTCAGAAACCGGGGTGAAATATTTGAAGATGTGTTGATTTGTTAGTTTAATTCAGGTAGAATAACATATGTAAGGTTGGCTATGACTAAATTGAGGAGGAAATGAAAATAAAAAAAAGAAAAGTTGAGGGAAAACACTATATGCACAGTCTACCCAAAGTGTTTCAAAACACTTCAATGTATTACGGTAGACTTCAAGGGCGTAAGTATAAAGAGAATTACATCCCAAACTTCCCCCAAAGTCTTATACTTAAGTACAAAATAAACACAAAATCATATTCTGTTCACATATTCAGGCTCAACAGCAAAGTCAAAATACTATATGAATAGAAATCATCCAATGCAGGGATTACCCAGTCAGTGTGTCACCTTACCACTAATTATGGCAATCTCTCTAGCGTAATCTATGGTCTTGCATAATCTGTTATGCTGTGGTGTGCGGTAGAATTTCAGCAATTGTACATTAAACAGTGACATGATGATAGCGGTGTCGCTGGAGTATTGAACATGTTACAACACTTCCCTCCATGAATGTTGCATTAACTTCGCAGCTGACGTGTTCCATCATGGTGAGCTATTCATTTAATGTTTAATGTTAGCTATTCTGTATCCTTGAGTCTATAAGACATCGTGTTACTAGTTTGAAGAGATGGAAGGAAATAAGTTTCTGTTCCTTATTATTTCACAGTTCACAAGTGAGATATAGTAGCAAGCTGGATAGCACAGTTTTCTACGGATTCACGATGAGTGAGTGGAATCAAAATCATGGCCAATTGTAAAGTGATGGAAGGCACAGTGCAATGTCTTCAGCATATTGAACTCAGACAAAGTTATTGAGTTAGACTACTGTCAGAAAGGGAAAAACACATCTCAGTTTTTAGTGTACATGTGTAGAGTGGTTTGAATAACATTTTAAAGAACCTACGCTGAAGAATAATCATCAAACACCTGTTCAACTCGCGCATGAATATTCATAAAAGGCAGCACAAGTTCGAGTTTAAAGTTCATAATCTACTAATACACAATTCAGAGGAGGAGCAGATTACGTGTTGTTATTAGTCGCCTTCAAGTTTACTGTATTAGAAGCTTGTGGCATGATTAAATGTCCATTACAGGCTGCACATTAAAGCCTGACCACAGTGAGCCTGGGGCGGGGAGTGTGATGTATTTGGCCCTGTTGAGAAGTGAAGTGAAGCAGGCTGTAGACTGATGTCTTCCATTTTGCTAGAATGGCTAGAAAAAGCTATGGTACTCCCGGCGGCTCCACAATGCTGACCTCACAGTAATACAAAGATGCACCCTGGATAACTGCCCCAAGCACAGACTAATTTCAGCTTGGCAAAACCAGCCCATCATTCCACTGAGGTGATTAAAGTGTAAGCTTAAATCAGCCCCATTGTGACAATAAAGCAAAAATAAATAAATAAAAACAGTAGTGGTGATTGCATAATATTGATGTTAAGTAGTGTATCCGAGTGAGAAAGGCCATTAAGCTTATACAAAATAGACTGTGTTGATCCTCTTTATAACTGCTGATGTAAAGTGCAGACACCAATAAGCCCACCAGATGGAAGGGACAAACAGTATTGTCAACTTACAGCAAAGGGGATGCAAGGGCATTGTGTCCGTGTTTAGTATGCACATTGTGAGAACAAGAGACTATACAGCCAAGGTTTTAGAGCAAAGTCAGATACTTGACTAGCATTCTAAAACTAGAGCTAAAGACGGACAATGTTATCGTCCGTGTGTATTCTAACGGATCTACCTGGTGCTATTATTTCTCCACATGGCTAGACTTATTTAACTGCACAATTAAAAAGGTAGGGTAGGTGATATTTTTTAGTTAAAACAAAACGGGTTTTTTTAGGTTAAAGCTCTATATTGTGATAGTAATCATTGCTATATAGTGTTTGTTCAGTAACAGGAGTCTCCATGTCTCTCCAGCTCTTTAATAAACAGAAAATACATTTTCAGGTAGATGACAACATTTCAGCCAATCAGGAGAGAGTACCCATTTATCATCTTTTTTTGTAGTGTTCCAGTTCCAATTTTGTCTGCTCATTTATTTGTGTCATCACTTCCAATTTCACTTTTACATTTAATCTGTATCCTGAGTTCTCTATTCCAATTGGATAAAATATCCTGACCTGAAAATGCATTTTCATGTTCAATAAAGAGCTGGAGAGACATGGAGACTCCTGTTACTGAACAAACACTCTATAGCAATGAGTACTATCAGAATGTAGAGCTATTTAACACTTATTTTAACAAAAGAAATCACGTTCCCTACCTTTAATATGTGTAAACGAAAAGTGTTTGGACAAGCACAGCTCTATGGTCAGATGCTTCATGATGATTACGAAAAATCTATCTTGGCAGGATGGCGTCACAGATCCATGAACAATGGTGGCTTTAAAGTGCCCCTATTTGATTAAACTACAAACCCTTCAAAAAATTAAAAATAAATGTGCAATAGAGTTGTAGGGACAGTGAAAACATAAACAAACACTGTTCGAACAGAGACTGTAAAGTAACTTATCCTGAGTGTAACACAAACACGTGACTTGACCATCCTGTCAATCCTTTTGGAGAATGCAAGTTGCAGGTACAGTTATTACGGTAATGAATGAGACAACTGTGAGAATAATTCCCACTGCAGACCAGTATGCACATTAGCAAGCAGGCCTGAGAGCAGGACTTTAGTTATTCATGGTGCTGTAAATGAGATCTCGATATCAATTGATTTCCCCGTTGATAACTTACTGCGCCTAACTGCATTCTCTGAGATGTACTTAAATAATAAAGATAAGCTATCGCGTGGCCCCTACAGAGCAGTAACCACACCCACTCAAAAGGTAACACTCATTTATAAAGAACCCTGTACTTTCTGTTTAATACATGTTACTGTCAAGCCACATGCCCTGATGAGCTACAGGCTATGTATTCTACAGACCGTCCATTGCATTGTATCAACCTATTTCAATCACCTGAAGCAGCTCATTCCATTTCAATGCAATTGTCACTGATAAGAGAAAAGCCAGCAAGGAAAATGTCCCCTGATCCCATGGTTTAAGGGGGAAACTATGGCATCTGTCAACACAGAACACACTATTATCTTAACTCATGAAGAACTGTGGGTCCATAAGGCTGCACTATACTGGATTACTTAGCTCTAAGACACTAAACAAAAAACAACAACATTGAAACCTATAGTGATGGCCGCCACTATTCATGTGTATTATGTCACTGTCCTCTGGCAGGGGTGGAGACAAAACAGATCCCTACAATCTCTTATTACCCTTGACTCCACTGAGTAAGTAAACCTTGAGGCTGCTTCTCTTTAAGACAGGTGGTAGAAAAAGCAGAGATTTTGTTTCCTTGGCGTGTAAGGGATATTAATAACAAAAGGTATACGTTTTGATCATTGTAAGATTCCCAAAACTCACCTGATAGCAAGTAATAAGCAAAGCTGCCCAGACAAAAATCCCTGATATGGCTTGGGCAGCCACTGTATTTAAAAACATCTGGTCTTCTATGAGTGACCCATTGCTTGTTTGGATAATTGTCATATTGGTTTTGGAGATGTCAGACGCGGCTGCGAGAATTGGTGCAGGCAAGTGAGGTATAGAGTCATTCTTGGTTGTCGAGTCCATGTTTTCCAAAGAGATATTCATCTGAAACAACAGGAAACAAAACACACAATGTGTAATAAGGGCCTATCATTACCTCCATGCAAAAGGAAAGGACATTCCCCTTGCAGAGTGGCAGCAGTGGTGGAAGAAGTACTCAAATGTTTTACTTGATTAAAAGTATCAATGCCACCATGTAGAAATACTCTGTTACAAGTAAAAGTCCGGTATTCCAAATTTACTAAATCTAAATCTAAATATATACCAAAAGTAAAAGTACTCGTTATGCAGAATGTCACATTTCACAAGTTTCCAAATGTATAAAATCCTTTGAAAATAGCCAAAGTTTAAATAAGGCTGAAGTGGTTAGTGTATGTTTAGAAATAATAATCTAAATCTACAAAGTAACTAGTACTTAACATTTTCAATTAATTGTAGTGGAGTAAAAGGATCAATATTTGCCTCTGAGATGTAGTGGAGTAGAAGTAAAAGTATAGAACATTGGAAATACTCCAGTAAAGTAAAGAATACATAAAAATGGTACATACTTGAGTAAATGTACTTAGTTTATTTCCACCACTGAGTGGCAGACAGTATTGCTTCACTCCTATCTTATCATACAGTAGGCCTATCATACTGTACCATGTCAAACCAGAGCACAATAACAATGGTGGGCTAATAATATCAGACACATTCTAATGTGCCTTATTACCATGATTACAGGAACTGCTGTTTCCATAGCTTACAGCAACATGAGAACATCAGATTAAGGTAAACAAACATTTGTTGTTATTAGAGTAGAGAAGGGAAAATAATTAGCCAGAGGCCATAGTGTCAGATCAGCATGGTACAAACAGGATTTGTGTGGCCCAGTGGATCTCAAAGTGGGATCCGGGGACCCCAGGGGTCCTTGAGGGGATTCAAGGGGGTCCCCAGCGGAATGATGGGTAGTTAGGATACTTTGAAACCAAATGGACCCTTGTGTAACTCTTGAGTGTAAAAATGGAACCAAATGGACCCGTTCCATTTGTACACTCTGAGTTATGGTGGTCCGTTTTAGTAGGAGTTCTCAAAGTGTGGTATACATCAGCTATTTTAAAAAAAAATTGACATCCTTTGAAAATGTTTGAATATTTTTAACACCACAAATCTTGTATGGCCCCAAATATTTCCAGATGGCGGTCCGCGGCCAAACACACATTAATTTAGGGGTCCTTGACAAAAAAAAGTTTGAGAACCACTGGTGTAGCCTTTAGTCTCTACTACTGTAACTCATTCCATGTAACACACAGCCGAAGCAGCTCACCTCGTCCTTGATCTGGTGAAGACTAGACGTGACCAGCAGCTTGATCCAAATAGCTTAATTCCGCGACGATGAGGTAAAATGTACTACCATTTGCCCACGCAGAGACAACAAGTAATGTGTTAAAAAATAAAACTTTGCCTATTCAAATACCCTGACAGTCGGCATTTACTGCCCATAGAAAAAAAATGCCCCGTCAACTGCGTCAATGGACAGTCAAACAGCCAGGGCTAGTACTTCCTTGTTTGAGACAGGTAGACTGATAAGGTCGAAGTCCACACCGGGCGCCTGGAACTGTAAAAGCACGGATCAATACATACACATAATACTATGTTACTTCTATACGCTAAGCAACCGACACACTAGACTCGTGCTGAATGCCTTAATATCATCGTTGAGAGCGACAGACAACTGACACGAGCACCGGGACAGCAGATGAACAGGTTCAGAACAGGTGAATGGGTCACGTGATCAGTCAACATCAACATCACGTTGCCTGCCAGTCAGAGGCAGAGCTCATCCTGGCAGTGTCTGCTGCATTAGAATGTTAGAATGTTGTCCCTTTGTCATCATCATGTAACCTCTTCATCATCACAGGCACAGACACATTATTGTGGCCCTGACTATTGAATGACACTGGTGGAAAAAGTACTCACTTTTTTTTAACTCAAATAAAAGTATCAATACTGCAATGAATGTATATATAATCTGTTACAAGTAAAAGTCTGGTAAGTTTTCAAATGTATAACATGTATAATAATCCTTTGAAATGTAGCATATTTACAAGCTCAGGACAATTGAATGATTTGTAAAAAATAAATAAAAAAATGTGTGTGTATAATACATATGTGTATCAAAAAGTTGACTTAAAATGACTTAGGCAGAAAGTGATTTTGGAATGTAATAAGCATTCTGATAGACTCTCTGAGGACATAAGGCAATAAGGCACAATGAAGCAGCAGTGTTAGGAGAGAAGTTAGGCAGAAATGTCAATTTGACCAAGAAATTACTTAGGCAATTAGCCTATGCTATGAGGTTGACGATACATATCGAGAAAGATTGGACTTTTCGTGGAATTCTTACAAAAGCTTAACTACTGTAGGGTGATGGGATGTGCATCGGACAGGGGAGGTTCTTACCAGCATGCCTTGGGGTGCACACTATTGTTATTGTGTTATTTGCCTTGGGGAGTGTATGTGTTACAGTACTGCATATTTTCTTATCATTTATTCACCATATGGCTTTTATTTTCTGTTAATTTTAAGGGAACCCTGAGGAACAGGGGTAATTACAGGAGTTAGTTGAGTTGTAACAGGTCCCATCAGTTCAGTACCCATGTTGTTCTTATTTTTGAGCGGTGTAGCCGCTCCTATAAGTGGGTTTGGGACCCATCCGTGGCGAAAGTTTTTCTTTCCGTCGCGAAAATCTTTTCTTTCGCTGTACTGTGATTGGTTGATTGGCTGTGACGTACTGTGATTGGCTAGCGAGACGCATGATGAAATTAATAACTCATAAATAGCACCACTCACTTAAAAAAAAAACTTTTTTTTAAAAGTGAGCTTCCATCATGTTGATGACCACTGTTGTTTTTGAGCACCGAGCGGTGCAAATATACAAGTGTCATAGCAAAGGGTCTGAATACTTATCTTTGCAGGACGTGCTGTGATTGGCTAGTGAGACACATGATGACATTAACTTAAAACTTCGCTCATAAATAGCACCGCTCACTTCACACTGGGTGTGATTTTTATTATTTTTCTGGATGTCTCTGCTACCCACCCCACCTCAAACACATGGCACTCATTGTACACACATTTGCACTCAAAGGACCACAATGGAAGTAAGCTCTGGAGTTGTTCGTGTTTCATCTTTTTGACAGATATGTAAATTATGTATATGCACGCTGTCAATACAAAAGGTCAATCAAAGCACACCATGTCTTCTGTGCCCAGCGTATGAGTTGGTTGGAAATGGAAATGCAATAGTGTGTGTTATGAGTAGAAGTATTCCTGACTTCTCCTTCGAATCATTAACCCACTGGATATTTCACTACTTTTCAGTGTGGGTCTACAGGCCCAGTGGCAAGCTTGAGAGGCAACATACATCAAATTATTCATACAAATGAGATTTGAGAAATTGAGAGTGGTTTTGAAGGTTTGGAGGGTGGGGGCTTCACAGAGAGTATTGGGGAGTGCATTCCACAGGATTGGGGCAGCAAAAGCCATATCACGCCAGGTACGGTTCTTGGTCTTGGGGACCTCAAGGAGGTTGGCGTCACCCGTCACCTAGTCTCACATTGCCAGACCGTTGCCTCCCACAATTTTCAAATGTTTACGGTCATACAGTCTGGGGCTCGGAAGCTCTGATCATGATTAAAATATAAAGCGGGTGTGAAGCCTCCTCCCCACTTCCGTTTTGTCTTTACAGTCGCACAATTTTATTCTAATATAAATCAAAATCATCTAGGCATATATAGCTTACTGCTTAGCAGAAATGGAAAGAAAATAATAAAATTTAAAGATATTTTAAATTAAAATACATTTTCGTGAACGGAAGTGCCAGCTTCCTCTCTCGGATTTCGGGAAGTGTAGTTCCAGACTCTATATAGCATTCAGAGATTGTGGAATAGTTGTCTGGCTACGCGAGAGTCGAGACTACCCGTCACCTAATCTCTCAAGACAGATTCAGAGCTCTGCAGCTGAATCTGTCGGCAACTCCCATTACAACGTGTATATTTGTTATTAGGAATGTAAACAAAGGAGCACCACCGGAAGAGGGCTTAAGGAGAGTTAACTACTTTAAACCTTTAAAGTAAACGATCTACTGATAATGGCGTCAGCCTAGTGAGCCTACTAACACATAATTGGTTTGATCAAGTAGAGGAAGATGGTGTGGTATTTTAAAAATACAAAAATCCTATAATAAAGACATGTAATATTTACTCATACATCTTTCAGTTTTAGCAGAACCAAGTGGCATTAATAGTCCTATAAACATGGAGGTTAACACTAATCTTGCTTAAAACAACACATTCTCTTGCCAAGATTCAACAGTACAAGAACATTTAATGTAACTTGGCCCAAGGACATATTCCTTTAGGCTACTTTATTACAAATGTTACATTCCAAGTTGACATTTACATAAATGAAGATTTAGAAAACAAGCAAATACAACAGTTTAAAAGGTGAAAAAAAACACAACAAAAATAAGGAGTTCAGCACAAGGGCTGTATTTAACCAAATTCAGGCTCTATGTCCTCTGTTTGAGTTTCTCCAACTGACTAATGCTACCATACTTTACAACTTTTGATAACATCTTTCATTTGTTTTATAGAGTCAATGGAGGAGTCCTTAAGTGACAGTCCCAGCAAAACGGGCCTGTTGCCAGCTTCTTGCGACACAGACGTTACCAGGTTTTTGGCACAGACATGTGTCAGAGCCTGCAAAAACAAACATGAGACATGTTACATTCATCATACTCCCATGTATAGCACTTTCACCCTAGCTCCCTATTCAGCGAAAATAGTAGATCTACAAACTATTTTCACAAAAGAGATTTGGTGTAGAGGGGAAAAGGAGCGGACTAAGTATAGAGCCCTGGAGGACCCCGGACACATAAGTACATAGGGTTTAAGTGGTTAACAGTCATGATTTCTCCATCTTGTGCCCCTATTCTCTACCTACCCAGTACCCACTCCTCCATTACTCGAGGGATACTGATAATAATACTTATAATAAACACCACCCGTCAGAGATACGTAGCTCAATGTTTATTCCCCATTGAGACAAAGAACATTATGGACAAAAAAAGTTATACAGAACCATCCCACCGCAAATTAACCACACAAAGAAGAAATTGTGTCAACCAAAACACTTAACTCTGTAGAGCCAAAATCGGGTAGGTAGAGTGAACAAACAACAACAGTTTGAAATACTGCACGTTGTTTAAAATGTTTGTATTTTTTTTACTTGGAAAAGACATAAAAAAGGAGAAATTGTGTTTGGCATACAGTATATGCTTTAATAACCAAGATGCAACCGAGCAAGGATAATATGCATTTCTTTATTGATGTTCCTACACCGAACATGGATCGTTTATATGGAAAGAGCCTGACGGACCTCAGAAATCCATCCCAGGGCACATTTAATTAGGGTAGCTGTCTACGTCTACCCACAGCAGTCTCTCTGCAACCTTCCTTGCCTATTTGCAGCATGAAATGAGAACCCCATACAGTAAGACCGCTGGGGGACCACTCGTCTCGCAATTATGGCTATCTGATCAAAGCTGTCATGTTGACACCATGTATTAGAAAACTTTCATTTATAGCAGGGTTTTTCAACAGGGGGCCCGGAGCCCTGGGGGGTCCTCAGATTTACTACAGGGAGTTTTACATTAACCACTTGAACCCTAGCATCCATATTCTGAGAATTTTTGCCAAAAATAGCCGATCTACAAGCTCAGAACGCCTCGCAGCGCGAGGTGTTCTGAGCTTGTAGATCGGCTATTTTCGGCAAGGTGAATACTAGGTATTGACGGAAAATTTAAAGCACACATTAACATGAATCCAAAATACCCTGGTGATCGTGCTGTCAAACAATGAAACTATATGGAATCTATGAAAAAGTTGTGGGGGTCCCTGCTTCATCTCTCTCAACTAGAGGGTCCTTGGTCTGAAAAACGTTGAAGACCCCTGATTTATAGCATACCTCATCTTTTCCCAGCAGGACTTTGGTGGAGAACATTGAAGAGACGGTATCATTGGTTTGGGAGTCAGGCGTCACGGATACCAGTGTTCCAATCTTGCCATACTGTGTGATAACAATGAATATATAATTGCTAAATTCGGTACAAACAACTTGCGTTGAGATTCCATTGATTTGTTTCTCCGTCTGCTTTGATCTGATGAGGGGCTCGGTGGTAGGCATATTTTAATATCCTGTGGGGTGACAGGAGAAAAGCAAATGAATAACAATTAACAGCAGACTTTTTTTTCTCTGCACTCTCAGTATCCATTATAATTAAAGTGGAAGTGAAGGACTCATACATCGTGTGTGTGGCCATTAATTAGGTTTTTAATCATATGATCCTGGCCTATATTTCGATGTATTAATAAATAAAGTGATTATTAGGCATCTCTGCAGCTTTCAATTGTACTGCACTATAATATGTATTTATTTATTATACTATTAAACTCTACAGGCAAACACTGACTGCAAAGATACAGAATGACTTAATCAATGCCAGTGTGTACTTCATGAGAGTCAATCACTTCAGGCTAATCTGAAGCCTCATCATACGACGGTGTCGCTTGCTGAAAATGGCAGATCTACAAGCTCAAGGGTTTGCGATGCGTTGTTGAGCTGGATACAGGATAGGTGGGCACCTCGATGTAAAATTGTCTATTTTGTCCAGAATGTTAAAAAATACAATATTTGAAAATATTTTGTAAAGTATACATGATGTGAACATACACTGTACATCATTATCAGACTAAGCTTTATCCTTCAACTTCTGATTTATGCCCCAAAATGACTGGATATACAAGTTTTGTAGCAATTTGTAGCAATTGGAGAAATATTAGACATAAATTGTCAAATGTTTAAGCATGTTCTAATCAGGTATACTTTTCTTTAAAACATTTTCCAAATATGTATTCTTTTTAACAATACATTTTTGGGAAAAAATGCTAATTTAACACCGAGGTGTCCACTCTTCCTGGGTGCCCACCTATGCTGTTACCGTTGAGCTTATACAGCTGCTATTTTCTGCGAGCGATTGCCCTGGAATTTCACCAGCAAAGCCCGTATTTCTCAGAACATGTACAAATGCAAAATATACGGTGCTTACCCGCCTGCCCCAAATGCTAACTAGGTGTCCGGCGTGTTTGTGCAATGTATTAGTCCATATTTTTCAATCAAGAAGTGTTTTAATCCCGTCTGTGGCCGAACGCCATTTTCTCCCCGTCGTTTACGTCCTGTTTACATTGAGTGTAATTCCGGCTTTCACCGGATGCGCCCCGTCACTGCCACCCATTGGGAACTTCCGTCAGAATAGGCCACAGACGGCCCGGGATTAAAACACTTCTTTATTGAACAATATGGACTAATACATTGCACAAACACGCCGGACGCCTAGTTAACATTTGGGGCAAGCGGGTAAGCACCTTATATTTTGCATTTGTACATGTTTGAAGACATTTTCTTTACTGGACTTTACTGGTGAAATTCCAGGGCAAACTGGGGGGGTTCTAAGACTCTCGTAGATACGAAAATAAAAGTCAGACTCGATCAAATACATCTACGATAATCTTGATCTAAGGCTAGAGCGACACCATCGTACGATTAATAAAAGAACCTTTAAAGTAAACGATAAAATGACATCACAGGCTTTGACCAACAAGATCTGTGGTTTCTGTTTAAATGCAGCGGAAAAGCGAGAGAGGAGTTGCCGAAGTGTCTCGGCTGCAGGAAGTAGGATACACCGAGGCTGTAGCATAGGCCTCCTCCTATGATAGGGCTACTACAGCTAATGTTAGCATGCTGCTACGAATGTGTTCGCTCAAATCACAGGACTTGAGAATTAATACAAATCCTCACCCTGTATCTTCGTTTGAAAGCCTGACTGACTCTGCTGCGTTAACACAGACAACAGACCCAACTTTGGAGGTTGTTGTTAATGTTAATGTTGTGACAATAATCAGTCAAACGACCCTCATTCATTTGAACATGTGTTCACAGCGTCTCCAATAAGAGCCCCTTGCGTGATGACGTCATGTGAATTCAACCAAGAATATCTAAAGAAGGAGAGGCCGTATACGTCACGTTGTAGGCAATACACTCAGTGGTTCTCGACATGTGGGTCGGGACCCCCAGTGGGGTCCCACATGATTTGGATAAAGTTTGGTAAAGTGACAATTTAAGGACTTTTAAGACCTTTTTAATACTTGGGGGAAAATAAAAGAAAAAGACCATTTCTGCATCAAAGGTAATCAACAAATAACAAATATACTATAAATATACTATAAAAACTGGTCAAACATTGGCCAAATTGTCAAATAATAAGTAAGAGGCAAAACTTGAAAGCCGATCTACAAGCTCACAATGCCTCGCAACGTGAGGTGTTGTGAGCTTGTAGATCGGCTATTTTCACAATATTTATCTGTGGAACCGAGTCAAACTAAATGCCTCAACTCTAGCCCTAGAATGTCTGTGATCTTACATACATTTCAAGTATTCCAAATACACAGTCATAGATCGCTCTCGTAGCCCCACTGTGTAGTGGCGATCTGCGCGGCCATAAAAGTGCTCTAAACTCCGTCTGTACTCACCCAATAATTAATTCCTAAGAGTTGGAGTCATATTTTGTCCCCTAGTTTCATATCCATTTGAAAGTTCTGCCAGAAAACGTGTGTTTAGTCAAATATCTCCACTTTTTCACGAGTTGCACACGGACGACTTTCTGTAGGGAGCTAGGGGGGGCGACTTGAGTGACGGACCGAATGTACCCAAACGGTCCATCACTCAAGTCGCCCCCCCTAGCTCCCTACAGAAAGTCGTCTGTGAAAAAGTGGAGATATTTGACTAAACACACGTTTTCTGGCAGAACTTTCAAATGGATATGAAACTAGAGGACAAAATATGACTCCAACTCTTAGGAATGAATTATTGGGTGGGTACAGACGGAGTTTAGAGCACTTTTATGGCCGCGCAGATCGCCACTACACAGTGGGGCTCCGAGAGCGATCTATGACTGTGTATTTGGAATACTTGAAATGTATGTAAGATCACAGACATTCTAGGGCTACCTCAACTCCAACATTCCAAATGCTTGTCAGGATGGGGGGGGTCCCCAGTTCAAATATGATTCATTTGGGGGGTCCCCAGTTCACATATGATTATTTTGGGGGGTCCCCAGTTCAAATAAGATTATTTTGGGGGATCGTGGCCTGAAAAGGTTCAGAACCACTCTGATAGTGGAAGGTAAAAAAAAAACTGGAGCCGAAAGTTTGATGGTATGCATTGAAGAAATATGAAAGGAGGTAGGACACCATTTTCCAGGCAAAGGATTTACTTTATTGATGCGATAACGTTTCGATCTCACAGGATCTTCATCAGGTCATGCATTGAGAAGATACAGGTAGTCTACCTGCCAGGTATTAATGCCACCTCAGCTCAAAGACAGCACAGCAAAAAAGATCACATTTCAAAGTACAACAATGCACACTAATGTAGGTGACAACATTTTCTGAGAGGCCATTTGTGAAAATGTTTTTGGGTTTCAAAATACGTTTTTTTTTATCATTCATGTGAGATTTGTTATTTTGCAGTTTGGATTTAAGTAGCCTATAGTGTATTTCTGTAGGCCTACAGAAAGTCCACAATTAGTTTTTATTACCCCCCCTGTGGGGCATATTCTAATAACTAGAGCGAGAGACTTGTGTAACTTATAATTAACTTATGCAACTTAGCATTAAAATGTTAGGTGGCCAGGTTTAATTCCAGAATCTCACATTAACTGTGTAGGCGTCTAGGCGATGATATGTGGGTTATTATGCTCTTCAGACCATCCAGTGGCCACTCTTGCCCTGCAAATGGAAAGATAAGATAGAACTTTATTGATCCCTGACGGGAAATTCAGGTTCAGGTCGTTGCAGCAACTTCCGTGAGCATGAAACACAGGACAAGTACATGGTACAGTAAGTAGAGAGATATTGTATGAATAAGATAAGAATAATAAAATAAATATACTTGGAGTCTGACCGACATCTGCTGATTGAGTAATATTCTATCAATACATATTAATATAATGTACAATCTATCACCAATATGATTATATATTGCCTATGAGTGGATACATGTAGATTGTTGCTGCAGATCTTATACCTATTATGCAATAATTGAGTCTCAATCTCATGCATTACACATGCATAGAATAACATATACACAAAGAATATAAACAGGTTCTATGAGTTTGTCCATTCTGTGCTGTGCGTTCCGTGGAGGAGAACCCCCTCCCTCTACTATGTAGATATAAATAGTCCAGGCATTTTACCCCAAATGTGGGTCAACCTCACACAACTTGCAACAAAAACAAACTCAAGGGATTTTTTTGTCCTCAATATGTTCTGAATGGGGGAAAAAAGTTCTCAGGAGTATGTAGGGAAATATTTGAAAACCACCTAAATATGATCTTACAAAAAAATGCTTTTAGCACTTATTTTGTAGCCTGGTAAACCCTCCCTCCGGAAATCTCAATTCTATTTGATTCCTGGAGTGAGTCTGGCATGAACCGCCTCTCTGCAATATTGGCTGTGTATGCCAAACGGCCGCGCCTATCAGCGTCGTCGCTCATTGTTCTGTGATTGACAGCTTACGTTGGCCAATCAGGTGGCGAGTTCGAGTGAGCCCAAAACACGAACGGCAGCCATCTTTTTCTTGTGCGGCCAATTCTCCGCTATTTTTTTACTTCAAAAAGCTCTCTAACTTCTATTTTGAGGCACGGAATTTACTTATAAGATATCGTTTGGATAGAATTTAGTTGTTTAACTTCATATATGTGGTCAATTAATCATGACAAAGCCTATTTAAAAAAAAATTATTAGAGAACCGGTAGGGGCGGGCAGTGACACCATTGTACCCGAAAAAGGCAACCCATTTTGGGTATGGCTGTCTCAAAAGTCCCGTCGCGTCACATTAAGACTGGTGAACTGCTGATTGGCTGAAGGGGAAAAATTATCATTGGCTGAAGGGGTTGTCAGTCAACGGTATTACTCCCGCCCAACTCCAGCACAGCCAATATTGCAGACAGGCGGATCAGGCCAGACTCACTCCTGAAATGAAATGGAATTGAGATTTCCGGAGGGAGGGTTTACCAGGCTACTTATTTTGTTGACCGTAAGACATTTTGTATGTGAAAGAGGATACATTTTGAATTATTCATTAAGACCTTTTGTATGGTACACTGTCTATGAATGGCCACATGGCCAGGTGAATGCTGCGAATATGGTCTCCTTGTAAAGATTCCTATATCATTTTCAGAACATCCCTGTCTTTGTCACTAAATCTTTCTTGAAGTCAATTGATTCCAGCATTAAGCCGTTCATTTTGGGATACAAACACATTCTCAGAATCTCCAATGCCCACCTTTAGAAACCTAGAGGCAGCTAATGCCAGGGCCATGACATTTAGGCATATGGCTATGATAATGCTCTGCTCCTCTCAGCTTTGAGGCCTCCTAAGGTTTTTAGGAGGGGCCACTTCATCTTGTCCCATGCCCAGAAAATCTGGAACCAGATCAGAAAATCCTGTGAACTCCCAGACTTCTCATTACACACCCTGATTTGGCGCAACCATGGTTTCTCACCATCTGTTATAGAGGATGTCTTTAGAGAGTATGAGTCAGAAGGGCATATTCAGTATGAAAGATCTACATAAACAAAAAGTTTGCATCATTCGAACAATTGCACTCCAAATTCTCACTGCACACACAATTCTTCCAGTACTTACCACTAAGAAATTACATTTGTTAGAATATGACATAATTTCAATCACAACCTGAATTGCTCAAATATATGCTGAATCCCCCAGAGTTGAGAGACATGGTTTCATATGTTGTGGTCATTTGTTTCTAGTAATTTAAACGGCAACACTTGTCGTATAAAACAAGCCTGGGAAGAGGAGCTGGGCATTCAGATTGATGATACTGTCTGGGATGATGCTTTTGGCAGTTATTAAATCATGCTCTGCAAATGCCAGATTGCAACTGCTTCAACATAAGATACTCCATAGACTATACACTACTTAAAGGTTAAACTGCATAGAATCTTTGGGAAACACACCTCTTCTGGACTTGGTTAATAGGACTTAACAACCAGTCCTATTAGAATCCTACTGTGTTTGACATTCACACAACACCTGACCCAGGAACTGCTTTGCTTTGACAATCCACTGCTCTTGGAAGATTTGACGCCAGCACTTCATTTGAGAGGAAGAGTTCAAACAAACATGACCACACTTCCCAACAATACAGTAGCTCTCCATTATAACAGTTTCAAACTGTATTAATGTACATTTTGATGACAGCAAAGGCACGACACTTTCACAGAGAAATGCCAGGCATCAGTGAGTCCTTTGAGAGAATTGTGTGCAGTGATATTGAATGGACCATCCTTGACCACAAACATGTTTGTGTGTGTGTGTGTGTGTGTGTGTGTGTGTGTGTGTGTGTGTGTGTGTGTGTGTGTGTGTGTGTGTGTGTGTGTGTGTGTGTGTGTGTGTGTGTGTGTGTGTGTGTTATTGCAGATTCATGCCATATATTGCAGTGAGACAATCTCTTTGAAAAGGTCCAATAAGAAATCCTGTCCTATACCTCCCCAGATTGTAATACAGTAAGTAACCTTAGCAAGTCTCCATTGTAGAAAATTACCATAATGTTTTGCGTGTGTATGATTAATGAACGACCCTAAAAAAAATGCAGTGAAAATAGCATATCTACAATCTCACAAAGCGTTGCGATGCGGCATTTTCGAAACGTGTTTGAATGTGAATGATTTTATTTAAGATGCATACCTTTGTCAGAGAAAATTTGCTTAAGCTACATAGCACTTTTTGTGGTCAATTGTCACCCAGGACAGTGATTATTATCTTAACAGGAGATCATGGACTCCCTCCTGTGTGTGTGTGTGTGTGTGTGTGTGTGTGTGTGTGTGTGTGTGTGTGTGTGTGTGTGTGTGTGTGTGTGTGTGTGTGTGTGTGTGTGTGTGTGTGTGTGTGTGTGTGTGTGTGTGTGTGTGTGTGTGTGTGTGTGTGTGTGTGTGTGTGTGTGTGTGTGTGTGTGTGTGTGTGTGTCTCTGCAGCTAATCTCACATGCGACTAGGACGATCAGTGTCATATTTATTGTGCACGCTGACAGTAGGACAAGGCCCTCAACTTGAATATTTTACAAATTGCTTATAAGGACAGTTGTTATATTTGTGAATTTGTAGGCACAGAGCATTGTCCCTCCAGGCTTATGGGATGTACTAGCTAATCGCAGACATGCAAATACGCAGACAAAAGCCAATGTTGGATTAACACCAAAAGATACATTCATAAACATGATTGACAACATACCCCAAAACCCCCTTAGAGTCCTCCAATTGTGGTAGTTAAACGGCAGGGCCGTTATTAAGACAGGGCCTTAAAGGAGGAGTTCACCCAAAAAATGACTTATTTTCTATCAATTGCACACCCTATGAAGCCATGAATCCATTGATAATTTTTTGTTTTTGTCGCATTCCTAAGTTAATAATTTGATTCCCGTCTCCTACCGGCTAATGTATCCGGTAGGAGACACAAAGTAGATTATTTGTGTCTCCTACCAGAAATACACACGGTCATCAAATTATAGTCTTAGGAATGCCACAAAAACAAAAATAAATCCATGAAATCAAGGCTTCATGGGGTGTGTAATTGATAGAAAATAAGTAATTTTTTGGGTGAACTCGTCCTTTAATGTCCACACGCTTTCAATTCAGTCAGAGCTGTCTTAAAGGGATATTTCACTTTCAAAAAAACTTTTGGTCATTTTATCGTCTACTCAGGCCTTTGTGAGCCCCCCAGACCGTTTTTAAGTTGCTTGATTTAGTATTTAGATATTTGATAATCATTTTATCAGACACGCCCCCTTCCTATACAAACCCATTATAACTTCAAACTCCATTTTTAACCTGTTAGATTCATCAAAAACACCCGTCCTTGGTTCTGGTGACTCACCCTGCCCTCCTGATACACTGATTAAAAAATAAATGAAAAAAGTTATGGAAAAAACACGGCCCCCTCGCATATTAGGAGGGCAGGGTGAGTCACCAGAACCAAGCACGGGTGTTTTTGACGAATCTAACATGTTAAAAATGGAGTTTGAAGTTATAATGGGTTTGTATAGGAAGGGGGCGTGTCTGATAAAATGAATATCAAATATCTAAATAATGAATCAAGCAACTTAAAAACGGTCTGGGGGGCTCACAAAGGCCTGAGTAGACGATAGAATGACCGAAAGTTTTTTTGAAAGTGAAATATCCCTTTAAGTCAGTTTTTAGCCCCTTTGAGTTTAGAGTGCTGAAGTTTGCCAATGCATGCTTAAAAGGTAATATAGCTAATGCAGCTCTGTGTTGAAATCAATGTACAGCTGCCAAACGAGCATTTGATCAGCGCATCACTACTGCATTTAATGTATTCTATTATGTCATATGTGACTCTGTATGGTTGAGAGACCAATCTGTCTCTTTTCTCTCTCTCTCTCTCTCTCTCTCTCTCTCTCTCTCTCTCTCTCTCTCTCTCTCTCTCTCTCTCTCCATCTCATGTGGATTGTCACGCACGTACACACACACACACACACACACACACACACACACACACACACACACACACACACACACACACACACACACACACACACACACACACACACACACACACACACACACACACACACGTCTGATGTCTCTTTCCTGAGACCGTACTGCCATGGTCTGCCACCTTTCAGATATAGCTGTGTGCATATCGTCCTATACATGCAATTACTTTTTCAGTTCCATCAACTTTCATGTACAATTGACTGTCAACTTGTGGAGCCATAATGTTAGTGACATTACAGAGCTTACATCCTCTCATGTAGTGGGGAAAGGCAAAGCTAATGTGTAGGCAAAGCTAATGTGTTGCTGTGCTGAGATTAGGATGTGGAAACAATGAATGTGAATGAGAGAGACAGGGAGGCAGATAGTAGAGATGAAGCAAAACTGGTAATACTTTGTAATGGGGCTGGGCGATATGACATCAAATCAATGTTTCGATTATTTCAAACCTTTGCCTCGATTACGATTAAGGAACAACCCTAAAAATATATAGTGAAAATAGATTAAGGAACAACCCTAAAAAATGTAGTGACAATAGCAGATCTACAATCTCACAAAGCGTTGCGATGCAACATTTCATTGCATAAATCATTATTTTTATACGGGTGTCCTGGCAGAGATTTGTGCCCTACTGAGCGCACCTTTCTAGTTAGAGGTATAAATCCGCCCTTCCACACAGCTAATTTATGTCAGTATGCGCCCCATGGCACTTTATTAATTATTAATTATTATTAACAGTTTCATAACAACTACAAGGTACATTCAGAAATACTTAATCAAGATAACAATTGTTTAGAGGAAAGGATTTTGAGTCCTATAGGTATATTTAATACAGTGTGTGTACAGTGCTTTACAACTTCTCAAATATATCCCCTGCTCCTGTAGCCTTGAATTGATGACTTCGCAAAACCTTGTTTAGACTCCCTTATGACCTAAGTATGCTAGTTGCTTACTCCTTGTCTACTCAAATAGTCCATAATTATCCACCCATGTGCACACATACTGTACATTGTTGCAAATTATCATCTCAAAAGAAAATTGTCTCTTAATTGTAGGACAAATCAACCTTTTGCATTACAGCTCACTCTCTATACTCTCGATACTGATTGAAGTAATAAATAAACGTATAAATATTGGAAGATATACATTTGTAATACTTGCATTTACTAGTAAATAAATAATGTGTGACATATATCTCTTTGTCTCACACACGCACGCACGCACGCACGCACGCACGCACGCACGCACGCACGCACGCACGCACGCACGCACGCACACAAACTATCAAATCAATCATTAGGCTTCTGGCCACTAGAGTGCTGTGCTGTATTACAGATAGAAGAAAGGGCTTACTTTACAGTGACATTTATATAGACTACTAAGACTAGTCAATCCTCTGTTCCTCCAGTTGTAGTCATTTGGACTTCCTTCTGTTAAACCATGAAAGCGCAGAAAAGTCCAAATTAATTAAGGACATTTGTTATTCACAAATAAATATGGATTTACAATTTGTGACCAATTATATATCAGTGATATTTTATGATAATAATAAAAACAAATAAATAAGTAAAGCAATTTAGTAATTACTGGAAATTCCCCCGTGTTCCTGTCACTGCCAACCCCGACTGTGGGTGTGGGGAGGGTGTAGAGCAGACAAACAACCACATCTCCTCCAGTGCACAAAGAGTCAGCTGCTTCTTTTCACCTGACAGTGAGGAGTTTCACTGGGAGGGCATAACACACATGGAGGAACATGCCTAGGAGGAACAGGCCTTTTAACTTTTGTTACAGCAGAATTCTGCTCGAACTTTTCTTCCCTTTACTGTACAGTGCATACAGTAGAAATAGTCAGTCAGTTGCAACTAAAACCGTTTGCTTGATGATGTCCTTAAAGGTACAGAGAAATGTCCTCTTGATTTAGAACCATGATCACAGCCACAGTGTAAAATTAAATTGGCCTTATTTCAGGAATGGAAAGTTACATGAAATGTACTTAATGTAGCTATTAAAAGTCACAGCAATTTATTGCTTCCATACTGCAGTACATTAAACATCCAATATCATTGGTCCTCCACCTTGCATTTGTGAGTTGTTTAATCACTGCCAATCTCCCTTACCTCTTAAGGTTTATAACTTGATCAACCTCAGTTTGCTTTGCTTTTGCAGGGTGATGAGTAGCATTGGTCAGTTATTAACCACATAAACCCTGGTGCCCCTATTGTGACGTGTTGTGAGCTTGTACTGCACATCAGTTATGTTTGCCGTTTGCCCTACAACAAAGTACAAGGGTTTAAGTGGTTAAAGTATAGTTGCTGTACAAGGGCATATACAACTGTTCTGTGTTAGGAGATATTAATGAGTTTCTATGACACCATCTATGTTGATGAGTTCATTAACTACAATCATTTCCAAACCTTACTTGACATCGGTATGTAAATGAAACATTAAGCAGCACACCCTTTTTCATTGTTTAAACTGTAGCAGCTGATTAATTTGAATACATTTGTTATTTTGTGCCACTGATTGTCTGTCTGGTCTGTGATTCAGCTCCTCATTAGACTGGAGTTGCTGGAAGGCATTCTAATCTTCTGACTGATGAATTGAATATTCCAATCAATGAATAAAGATATTCAGTGAAACTATGTAATTCCTGATTGAGTTATTAAAGGTATGCCTCAGACTTTGCTTATCATTTCAACCAGTGCATAACTATATAACTGGATTAGTCTAGAAGACATGACACTTCAATCACTACTGAGAGAAATACAGTGCACTATTTAGAAGCCAGCGGCCAAAATGTATCAATTGAATTGAATTGAATTGTCATTGCATGTGGAACACAATTAAAACATCTAAAAATGTCAGTAGACTAAACGAAAATCCAAATAATATCAGGAAAAATAAAGACAATTCAACCTATAATACTATAAAGCACAAAAAGGCCATACAAATCTAGATTGATTGACGTCATACTTCCTGAAAGTCGGTCAGACTAGTTTCTTATATTTTAAGTTAAGTGGACAAAAACAGACTGTAATCAGGTAGTAAAAGAAATTCTATGAAAGTGTACTTTAAGAAGTGATTTAAAAGAAAACGCTGAATTGCTAGCCTGATCTCCTCAGGCAGGTCATTACCAAGTCCAGTGGCAAAGGCTTGATCACCTTTTGTCTTCAATGTAGACCTTGGAACGACCAGATCTATGTTACAGTCAAAGTAAGTTGCTTCTCTGTCTTTTCTGATGTGCAAACATCTGTCACATTGTCTTTTTGGTTGTACGGCTTTTGCAAATTATAATTTCATGATCTTTTTGAATGTCCCCCCCCAAGTACTATTCTGTAGGCCTACTCAAAGGCTTGTTTAGTTTTAATTGCACACATTCATTTCACATGTAGACAATTAAATCTCTATCTGCATCCCTTGGTGTGCACTGGAACACTAGCCGAATCTGTAGCAGCTCACTACAGTACAGAGTAGTCTCAAGGTGGCTACATTTTTAATGACTTGGTTTTTAATTGAACATGCTGAGACATTCTCAAATCCCTGAAGAGGTAGGAAACGAGTAGCTTCCAAATGTGGAGCACGGCATTACTCTGTTTACTCAATAGACTCAAAATGAGAATACATTCCTTGATTCTCTAAGGTTGATCTTTGAACATGTTAATACTCAGCAAACAAAAGAAACTAAACAGAGAATGGAATAATAGAGCTGGAAGTCTCGCATTGGGGCGAGCAAGTGGGTGGATTGATATTTCATGTTAAATCAAAACATACATACTGGACTGTACAGTACAATACTATAAATAGATCAGAGTGCAGTTCTCAGCATTGCGTTGCTACTAATAGGCGATGCACATCTGCATATCCGTGATGAATGTGTCTTATCAAAATGCCATTAGTGAAACAGCTGCACATTTGTCCCGTTGTGGCTTGAAGGCTCAGCGAACAATCGATGAATAAAACAACACTGCCAGCTTCTGTGAGGATGGGTGTTTTTAATTTTCTGCCCAGATCAGCCTCTGCACAACACTCAATTTTTCAGTAGTCTCTCCAAGTTGCTGCTTAGCGAGGGTGTCTCCCGGGGAGCTCTGTTGTCTGTGTTTGCCTGTCCCCATGTCTGATGGGAGAGTGTGGGTGGGTGAGTAGGTGTGGGGCTTCGGGGGGCTTCTGCTGAAGAAATGTATTTTAATTACTGCTGCGTGCTGTGGTCTCAAAGCAGTGCTACAGGTACATAAATGAGATGCAGGTAGAAGATTCTCTATGGAGAAGAGGAAAATAAGGAACGGTTTTAGGCTGATCCAGAGAATCAAGAATCCACATTAATTTTAAAAAAGCATCCACAGAAGATCTATTGTACTAGTGTCCCGTACAGAAAGGAAACACTGGGTATTTCACGTCATAGAGTATGTTTTTGTGGTTTTACTTTTGTGTATTGCAGTATGGTATTGTATATCATTTTTGCACCACTTTCCACCTGAGAATATAGTAGATATTGGGACAGGATACATCATGTCCTAAAATCATTCACCGTGTGACACCAATACTAATTTGAAATAAAGATCCTCATTTTGCAGCACCATCATTTATCAAGCCTTTGTATTTTCTCCACTACCATTGATTTTTGCTGCAATAGTAATTTCACATTTGGATGCTATTCAATTCATTATTTGATAAATACTTTGAGTCCACATCGGGTATTGTATTATAGACAACATAATGGGCACAATATTTTACATTGACAAGGAAACGTCTTTGTAGGCGGACCACCTTAAATTCATTCATCAATCTGGGCCTTTCTGTTTGATGACTTGGTGGCATTTTGTGAAGAATGAGCACAGGTGAGGTAGCAGGTCTGTGATTCTGCCATGGTATTATTTACAGCACTGGCAGCCACACAAATACATTACACATACCTGAGAAAAGGTCATGGAGAAGGATGGAGCGTGGCAGTAAATTGCCTCTCCCTGCCATTACGGCTCTTTTATGTTACCACCAAGTTCTGTCATACAGGCCCATGGTGAGGCTACACAGTAAAATCCTCAGTGTTCCTTAACTCTGAGAGTGTACAAAGCTAACCAATCCATTTGGTTGTTTTGTACACTCTCAGAGTGTGAGGACTGCAGATTTAACTGCAGGGCTTTGACTGAGTATGAGAACCTAATTTATGGTCTGGGTCTTCTGAGTTTTAGGACCTCAATGATACCATTGAGAAAATTCTTCTGTACATGAACATGAGTGTATGAGAGTTTCTCTGAGGATACAAAGTAAAATCCTCAGTTCAGTGTTAATTTATCCATGTGTAACACTGAGAGGATACAAATGTCCTTACATGTGTACCCTCTCAGAGTTAAATTAATAGTGAGGATTTTACTGTGTACAGTATGTACAGTAACCCTCCATTAATCCCATATCGGATTCAGAACATAATGTACTGTAACCGGTAAGGGGGTTAATTGAGGGTTACGTATGGGTTGCATCACCATATACACAATCTGGGAACCCCGGGATTCTTTTTCCCCCTTTGAATTTGCTTTGAATCTGTTTTGAGAGATTACCATACAAGCCTACTTAATGTACCGTATTACATCGTGTTAAACTGACTATAAAAGCCTTTTACTGTACAGTGTGTTCACCTATTGCTATGCTTATTCATTTCACATTCAACATTGACAATAATGAAGAATGGCACTTCATCTTGTTCGCAAAGAAGGTTATAATTGAGTATTGTACACTTATAACGTAACAGCTTATACAAATGTGCATCTTTGTAGCAACAATATGAACATTCAGGCACACAAATGCATCTTCTTCGTTATTGTGCTGTCATCACCAAGCATGCTTGAGCTCAGCTATACAGCCAGCTAAACTCTCATTCACATAAGAACAGCCAGAGACGAGTTGAATCCAATTCTGATCATTCTTTATGTAGAAAAAGTGTAAAACTGCAAAACAGAGATACAAAACAATAATCATTCTTACTAGAATACAGTGAATGACCTAATACAAAGCCTTTGTGATCACAGGATTCAACAATGTACAGAAAGTATGCATATAGCATTTAACACTATTTTCCCAACAGGGTTCTCTTGGTAAGTATCTTTTTGTATACATCACAAAACAAGCATAGCAAATAAACCATTACTAGAATGGGGAAATATCAAGGTAGGTATGTATTAGAACTAGAGGAGTATGAACAGAGTAAACAATCACTCAATGCACATTTAAATTGCAGATATACAAATATGAAATAATATCATGTCACAAGGTTAACATTGATCACAACAATATGTATTACTTACAGATGATGCCTTTTTGAGGGCAAAACATGAAGGATGGAGCTGGATTGTAAACACATGTAAACATCACACAATTCTCCAGTAAACTCAGCTTCCTGTTTAGCTTGTATGAAAGTCCTTCAACTAAATGTTTCCCCAAAAATAAGGTTCCTACCTACAAAGGTTCCTATGAACAACATTTCCAAACCACCACTAGGTGTCACTGTTTTCGTTCCACTACACTCCCCGCTTGGCATCTCTAGATGCCACTACCAACTTCTCACTTATCTCGAACTTCATGCGACAGAGGGAGAGGGAAAACCAACTCTGAAATTGGCCTGGAGAAGATCTTCACTGTGCCTTGCTGGACTACATTCCGTGTAATATTTATGACCAGTCCATCTTTGCTGGGAATTGTCTGTCTTCCCATTCTGATGCAGCGGGCAGCAAGACTGGGCAGACGATTTAGGTGGGGTGTGGTATCCTCTCTGAGAGGGACATGAAGGCTGCAGAAAGGGGGACGAATTATGTTTGTCCTTCAGGCTGTCTGAGTCACAGCAGGACAGAAACTGTTCTTGCGTCCGGCATCGCTTTCCTGTCGTGTTCTCTGTGAAGGAGTCCGACTCGAACCAGGAGTGTTGCCTGGACCCTTCAGATCTGCCAGAGAAGGAGGACCACTGGCTGGTCACACTAATGTCGTCAGATTCACTACAGTTGTCTAAGGAGACAGCGCTATTCTCCCCGCTGTCTTTTGTGACCTCATCAATACTGGACTCTGAGGCCTCGCTCAAGGTGTGCAATGACGAGTCACAGTGACGCTTGTGTCCTACACAATGGCTGCGTTGCCTTCGTTGCTGCAGTGGGCTCAGTGGTGAGGACACTTGGTAAGAGACTTTCAAGCCCACATCATCTTTCACTCTAGTGTGGCTCTCAAATCGTTTTAGGGATGTGGTGTGTCCGTTCTCTATGATGCATGTCTTCATAGAAGTAACGGTGGATGGGGCATGTGTACTGCTTAGGCAGTCGTCACCTATTATGACCCAGCCTAAGTCAAGCTTCTGGGCAAACGGTGCATTATCTGGGCCGTTGAGCTGTTCACGGACCTTGTGAACCCGCAATATGTCTCTGCCAAGTAGTAAAAGGATCTCAGATTTTTTGTCCAGGGGTGGGATTTTGTCTGCTATGGTCTTTAGATGACTGTGATGGTAAGCAACTTCTGGTGTGGGTATTTCTGTATGCTTGTTGGGGACTCCGACACATTCGATCAGAGTAGGGAGTGAGAGGGACATTTTGCCATCTACTGACTCAACAATTAAACCACGGGCCCTTCGGCCCGATGTTTCCACTGTCCCTGCACATGTATTTAATGTGTATGGAGCAGGTTCTCCCTTGATATTGAACATGTTGAAGAACTCTGGTTTGGCCAGAGACTTGTTGCTCTGGTCATCCAGGATGGCATACATCCTGCGGGTCTTTTGGGGATGTCCAGCTGGATAAACGTCTACGAGGCAGATCTTTGAACAGGATTTGCCACCAAACTTGACACCGCATACCTGGGTACACTTGGAAGAAACTTCTGAGTCAGACATTTGATCATCCTCCCCGCCATGCTCTGGCAGGGAAGAGGGAGTGGGAGAAGTACGTGTTGCTGTCTGAATGGCTGGACCTGGATGGAGCGCTGTGAGATGCCTCTCACTCTTACATTCATAACATTGGATGGGAACGTGACAGTTCTTTGCTTGATGTTCAGTAGAAGAGATACAGCGGAAACAGATGGCATTTTCTCTGAGGAATGTCTTACGGTCGTCTAGGACCATGTTCCTGAATGTACGGCACCTTTTAAGGGGATGTGGTAGATTATGTATGGGGCACCATTTCCCTGGATCTTCTGTTGATGAAGGTGAGTGTGTGGCTGACACATTTGTGTTGTGAACTGAGACTGATGCCCTCGTAAATGAGTTAGTAACTGGCCTGTCTTTCTTTGGTGTGGCAGAGCATAAAGACAAGTTGAAGCTCGGGTCATTTCGGGCTTTAGCTTCTTTCACAACAAAATCCAAAAAGAAAGAGAAGGGTGGAAAACTGACATAATTTTCTTGTTTGTATTTGGAGCCTATTGACATCCACTTCTCTTGCAGATGAAATGGCAGTTTCTCAACGATTGGGCCTACACCTCTGGCTGTGTCAAGGTAAGATAAGCCAGGAAAGCTTTCATTTTGCTTTGCCAGCTCCAACTCCAGCAGCAGGTCTCCCAGTTCACGGAGCTTTAGACTGTCTTTGCTTGATATTATAGGGAAACTTTCAATCTTGGAGAAAAGTGCTCTTTCAATGGCCTCCGGAGATCCATACATCTCTTCTAGTCTCTCCCAGACTATGTTGAGACCATCTGATGGACTTCTGACGTTAACTGACTTAATTCGTTGTGCATGCTCGTTGGACTCTTTTCCCAGCCATTTTATAAGCAAGTCCAACTCTTCAGCTGCAGATAGATCAAGACCAGCTATGGTGTTGAGGAATGTCGATTTCCAGGCCAGGTAGTGTTCCGGGAGGTCATCAAACTTGGTGAGACCTGAAGACACAAGCTGGCTTTTAGCAAGGTATTTTGCAAGGTCTGATGCGGCATTGAAGTCACTTGAAACATTTGTACGACTGTATCGTGACCGGCTGTCAGTGGGTAGAGGGGCATTCAACTCCATGGTGCCATGCTGCACTGACGTGGTGCTGTTGGGCCTAGGGGCTGCTGAGCGATTGTAATTTGAAACATAGTTATCTTGACGAGGCTGTGCCGCTGAGTGACTATGATGAGCACTGTAGTTTTCCTGACGAGGCTTTGCTGCTGAGTGACTATGATGATCACTGTAGTTTTCCTGACGAAGCTGTGCTGCTGAGTGACTATGATGAGCACTGTAGTTCTCCTGACGAAGCTGTGCTGCTGAGTGACTATGATGAGCACTGTAGTTTTCCTGACGAAGCTGTGCTGCTGAGTGACTATGATGAGCACTGTAGTCTTCCTGACGAAGCTGTGCTGCTGAGTGACTATGATGAGCACTGTAGTTTTCCTGACGAGGTTCTTTCGGTCTTACTGTCCTCTCCTTTTCTGTCTGCATGTTGTTGTTCACATTAGAATTGTGTAGCACATATTCACTTGTTCTTTCTCTTGAAGTTTGTTGAAGAGGCATAAACTCTATCTCTTCGAATTCCTCTGCACCTTGTAGCTCCAGAACTGCCTCCTCCAGTACTTGAGCCTCTACTAAGGCAGCATCAGCTTCCTTTTCTTGTTCCAACGCATGTAGAGTCGCATCAAGGCGGGCCCTTTCTACTTCAAGGCGGGCCCTTTCTACTTTAATGTCAATTTCTCTCTGTGCATAAGCCACTCTAGTTTGGGCTGCTTTTGCTTTGGCTCGAGCTCTTGCCACTGCAATGCTCGCACTTGAAATTGATGATCGTGAGGATTTTACTGATGATCTGGCAGATTTGACTGATCCAGTTTCTATATCGTCTTGCTTATTGTCCTCCATGGCGTCCATTAATTCTCTTTTATTATGTGTGTAGATTGTCTGTGTACCTGATTGCTGTCATTTGGCAAACTTCTTGCAATCAGAATCCAGCTGTCTTCATCCCTCAAAACATGGCCATCTTTTTACTGTGCTGTCATCACCAAGCATGCTTGAGCTCAGCTATACAGCCAGCTAAACTCTCATTCACATAAGAACAGCCAGAGACGAGTTGAATCCAATTCTGATCATTCTTTATGTAGAAAAAGTGTAAAACTGCAAAACAGAGATACAAAACAATAATCATTCTTACTAGAATACAGTGAATGACCTAATACAAAGCCTTTGTGATCACAGGATTCAACAATGTACAGAAAGTATGCATATAGCATTTAACACTATTTTCCCAACAGGGTTCTCTTGGTAAGTATCTTTTTGTATACATCACAAAACAAGCATAGCAAATAAACCATTACTAGAATGGGGAAATATCAAGGTAGGTATGTATTAGAACTAGAGGAGTATGAACAGAGTAAACAATCACTCAATGCACATTTAAATTGCAGATATACAAATATGAAATAATATCATGTCACAAGGTTAACATTGATCACAACAATATGTATTACTTACAGATGATGCCTTTTTGAGGGCAAAACATGAAGGATGGAGCTGGATTGTAAACACATGTAAACATCACACAATTCTCCAGTAAACTCAGCTTCCTGTTTAGCTTGTATGAAAGTCCTTCAACTAAATGTTTCCCCAAAAATAAGGTTCCTACCTACAAAGGTTCCTATGAACAACATTTCCAAACCACCACTAGGTGTCACTGTTTTCGTTCCACTACAGTTATTGTTAATGTTTATTTATTTATTTTGGGCCTGTGGAACCTTTCTCCACCTTTTGGAGTTATTACATTAAAAACTTATTTTTTTATTGTTATTTTCTAAATATTATTGAATCCCTTATACCAAGCTGATGATGTAGCCTACAACATTTCACTCAAACCTTCCACCCATCGCTGTCAGGTGGAAACCTTGCATTTGGAAATGGAAAAAATAACCTGTGTTCCACTGGATCCAATTGTTATTATTTAGTCACAAGCTCTTGTAAACACTTTTCATTGGTTCAATATTTATATTGAACCAACCTATTTATAAATATAAACCCATGGACACACTTAACAACTTTCACTTAATATATATGTGTGTTATGTGTTCCCTCCTTTTGATAAACAACATTGCTACAACATTTTCGGAACATACAGTAACATATTATCACCGTAACCACTTTTTGTACACCCTCTATTCTCAGTAAAACGGACCTGAGTTACAACTGTACTGTGCTTTTTCCCGTCGACACAAAAGTTCTTCGCCAAGGAATCCTCACTATTGTTTGGCAAAAGTTCCCCCCAGAATAGGCATGCTGGTTAACTATAAACCTAAAATGTTTAGATGTCTGTTTATGAATGCTGGGGCTGGTTTCATCTAATTATGACTCCAGTACAGCTACTGGACCACCACATTAAAGGCGTGTTCATGCTGCATTTCTATAAATAAACTACTTGAATGAGTGCTGACCTCTCCTTTAGGAGAGTGTGAATTTGTGTTACTCAGCAAATCAAGCTTATTGGTTGCTTGATTTTTAATTCCCCAGTAGTGCCCCACTAAATTGTGCCGGAGTATATGTACAGTATGTGTGCGTGTGTACATATAGTCAAATCCTCAGTTCCATTTGGTTCTACTTGTGCTCTCTAGCTAGTCTCTCTAGTTCAATGAACACTGAGGATTGTCCTGTGTGTGAGATTGAGTGGTTGATGAGGTTGGGGAGGTCTGTACCTCTGGGGGTCTTCTGTGGGCTTTGCTTTGCTTTGCTTTGGAGTTAAAAAAAAGAAAAGAAAAAAAAAGACCTCCAGCTATGCTTGAAATGTTCAGGTCTGTGTTTTCTCAAGAGCACTCAGTGTCCTGGGCTTGTCAGGCACAGGGCGCTGAAATCTGTGGGTTTAATGTGCTCACTGAACAGGAACATTATGTTTGACTTCAACTGTTCTTATCTGCCCCATGGTACTATACTTCACGCGCTCTAATTTACTTTCCACTGAAAGGCGTTTTTTTGTCATTAAATTATTCAAATGACGGTTGCCACAGAATATGAAATACCAAAAAAATAAAGAAAAAGATGGGTCAGGATTTCCACTTTTGAGCTGTTATGATTGTCTGCTGGTTTCCAAAAAGTAGTTTTTTTTCCTGTAACCCTCAAACTATGACACATAGCCTACTTGGAAATCAATGAAAAGAAAGCAGCAGTTCTGCCTGGTGCTTTAGTCCATTGAATAATCTAATAACCCAAAAATTATCAATGCAAAACAATGGAAAAGATGTCAGACTCACAAGAATTGTTATGTAAAATGCGCTCATTATATTTGAAGTAGAAATTATTGTGATGGCCTTTGAAGCCAAGAAATAAAACAGTACATTTCAGACAAAAGTATGTCAAGAAATTATGAGGATTAGACCACTGGCTCTAAAAGGGGTCCTTGGGGGGGTTCCACTAGGTCCTCAACTAAATGTAACTCAGAGTGCAGAAATGGAACCAAATGAAGGGTCCATTTAGTTCCATTTGTACGATCTCAGAGTTAAACTAGAAAAAGTGCTCCTGACACAGGTTGAGTGTCATTGGAATAGACTACCACTTTTTCAACATAGTACGATCGTGCGTGCAAAGTTTCATCACAATCGGATGCTGCGTTCATGATTTGCGGTATTTTGTTCAAAACGGGCCACTAATGCAAACTTTAGATGTCAATCTTAGCCAGTCAGGATAAAATATAAAAAAATCAAACAGTAGTCTTTATCACAAGACTACAGAGATCATGTGTACTGATTTGCGTTAAATGTGGATACAATCTGAAAGAGCAATATCCAAAAATGTGTTTTACATAAATTGGCCTCCAGGCAGATGTGAAAAATGCAGGGCTAAGGTTTTTCCTTGTCCTGTAGGGAGTGCGCATACAAGTTTTACGCAGATCGGTGCAGTTATATATGTAAAAACACGAATCGGCCTGTTATAGCGCCACCATGAGGCTGATTAGAACATTTTCAAGTGGCATTTCTTTATCGGCCAAGTGGGGATGTGTGCAAAATTTAACGGAAATCGCACGCTGTGTTCATGATTTGAGGCCTTTTGTTCAAAACAGACCACTGCAAACTTTGGAAGCCAATCTTAGCCAATCGGGATGGAATATGACAAATCGGACAGATCCGCCTTGATCACATGACTGTGTACCGAAAAAATATAAAATCTGTGGGAGTAATATCCAATCTTTTTTTTTGTGCAAAGATCGGCCTCCTGGTGGCGCTATAACAGGCCGATCTGAAAAATTATGGCATCCAGGGAGTGTGTGCGCACAGTTTTGCTGCCATCGGGGCAACGGTGCTGGAGATTAGCTGTTCACAGACAGACGGACGGACGGACGGACGGACGGACGGACGGACGGACGGACGGACGGACGGACGGACGGACGGACGGACGGACGGACGGACGGACAGGGGGCCTGACAGAGACAATTAACACTGAGGAATTTACAGTGAGTGATATCAAACTGAGTTCTTGAAATGAAAAAGGTTGAGTGTCATTGGAATAGACTACCACTGAAATGTACAATACACACACACACACACACACACACACACACACACAACCACAACCACAACCACCGCAAGGGGCTAAATATCTCTTCAATCAACCACTTAAACCCTTGTTGACCGGGGTTCCCTAGGGCTCTATATTAGGTCCCCTACTTTTTCCTTCTACACCAAATCTCTTTGGTGAAAGTAGCCGATGTACAAGCCTTGGCTATTTCCGCTGAATGTTCAACCCAGAACAGGGACATTAGGGTTCATGTTGCTAATGCATGCAGTTCTCACATTCCCTGTCATCTGCTGGGGGTTCACATCCCCACACAGAAAAATCCGGAGTGTTCATTAGACTCTGATGGACACATTTTTACACTTCCTGAGTGAAACGAGCACATTTTACTGTGCAGCAATTTATAGAAATGCTAAGTTTGCTCCAGTTTAAAGTAAGAAAGTGGGCCCTGGAGCTCTTAACATTTAATTAGAGATTTCTAATGATGGAACCACGGTCATGAATTATCCATGTCTTAAACCATAGAAGGAGCTAGATCAATCATCGGGGAACTCATCATGAATGTTTCTCATTATTCTATTGGAAATGTGTGTCACCTCATACGATCCCTCTTCTTATAATAAATAATAATAATAATAATTGTAATAATAATAATAATAATAATAATAATAACTAGAAAATGTGCTCCTCGGAGCACAAGTCTCCGCCAGCAGACTATAGCAATTATATTATCATAGCAATAACTAATGAGATACAGTAGAGTAAATGATATATACTGTAGTTAAATAAAAAGGTGTATGTTAAAGAAATATTTATTTAAAAAAAAATGATTTAAAAATCATATTTTGTCTTCTAATGTTTAAAAATATGTTTAAAAAAATGTTTAAAAAAAGATAGGATGAAAAAAAGAGATCCAAAAAATTATTTATTTATGTATTTCGTCATGCATTCCTAGCCAATCAAAGGCATTGGTGTCAACATATTAATACGTATTAAGATTTCGGTCTTGTTGTGGGATCAATTCAACTCTAGTCCTCTTCTGTGTTACTGTTGTAGATGAGTATGCTTTCTTAGCTTTGGCCTTCTGCGCCTTTGCTTGACCAATGTCAGGTGTTCTCAAAGGGACACACACACGCACGGACGGGTGATTTGGACTAGAAGATACTGTTCCAATCAAGACTGATTGATCCTGTCTTACCTCGCTTCAAAAACGTAAACGGCTTTTTGAAGTGACACACCTTTTTATTATAGGATTGTATTTCGTCATGCGTCCCTCTAGCCAATCAGAGACATTGATGTCAACATATTGACACGTATTAAGAGTTCGGCTTTGTTGTGGGATCATTTCAACTCTAGTCCTCTTCTACGTTACAATTGTAGATGAGTATGCTTTCTTAGCTTTGGCCTTCTGCGCCTTTGCTTGACCAATGTTAGGTGTTCTCAGAGGGAAACACACACGCACAGACGGGTGACTTGGACTTACTGAAGGTACTGTTCCAATCAAGTCTGATTGATCCTGTTTTACCTCACTTCAAAAAGTAGGGGCCTTTTGAAGTGACACACCTATTTATAGAATTTTATTTCGTCACGCGTCCCTCTAGCCAATCAGAGGCATTGGTGTCAACAAATTGACACGTGTCACGTGGAGCTTGCCCAATGTTAGCTTGGCTAACAATGTTTGCTCACACAAAGCGAAAACATATTCGCTCAGAGGGAAACACACACGCACAGACGGGTGACTTGGACTTACTGAAGGTACTGTTCCAATCAAGTCTGATTGATCCTGTTTTACCTCACTTCAAAAAGTAGGGGCTTTTTGAAGTGACACACCTATTTATAGAATTTTATTTCGTCACACGTCCCTCTAGCCAATCAGAGGCATTGGTGTCAACAAATTGACACGTGTCACGTGGAGCTTGCCCAATGTTAGCTTGGCTAACAATGTTTGCTCACACAAAGCGAAAACATATTCTCCACCTTCGGCGGAGACAATAATAATAATATTCCTGTTTGTAATGGATTAGTGTCCATAAAAACAAGACATTTAGCATGTCATTTCTCATTACAAATCAGAAAGGCTGGCTGAAATTTGTGCACATAAGCTATTCCTTTTGTTTCGCATATCCTTCAGTCCCAGTGTGTCCTGGCATGCCCCCATTCTTGAAAATAATGGCTTTTCAAGTCCTCTAATGCATTGCGTCTCAAAGTGGGGTGCATGGACCCCCCCGGGGTCTTTGAGGGGTTTCCAGGGGGTCCCCAGCAGAATGAGGAACAACTATTACTGCTCTTACTCCCCCCATCAGTTTGGTGCTCCTTGACATGAAAATGTTTAGATTATTTTCTTTTTTGTGGTGAGCAATGTTCTGTAGCAAATGAGAAATGCTGAGTCATGCGTGGGTCACAGGTAAGGTCGCTCTGGTGTTGCTATGGCATTATCAGACTTGAGAGTTGTCTTTATGTTTCAAAATATCACAGTTACGTGGGGAATGCGTATGCAGTCGCCACCCCCAAGAAATGAGTCATATTTCTGTTTCCTATGTTAATTTAACTCAC
The DNA here is from genome assembly GCF_963280865.1 of Gymnoscopelus braueri. Lineage (NCBI taxonomy): Eukaryota > Metazoa > Chordata > Actinopteri > Myctophiformes > Myctophidae > Gymnoscopelus > Gymnoscopelus braueri. Next base: position 20,217,347 of record NC_137615.1, read on the forward strand.
AGAGATAACCAACAGTAAAGTTACTAACTGGTGTCCCCCAGCGGTCCCCCATGCATCATTTTTTCCCCCTCTACACCAATTCTCTTCACTGCAAGCCAGTCTTCTGATTTTGCCTATATGACATTCCCAGAATAGTGGTTGAATTAACATTCCAGAATTGACTGTGTAGTGATTGATATAATCAGCCTTATTATCACATCTCATATGGCTGCTGAAAGCACTTTGACAGAAGGACTATGATGAATACATCAACATTCATAAAGGTGCCCTAGTGAAGCCGCTGTTCAGGCATTATGGGATATAAGCCAAATTAATATGCAAAGTGTCATGTAAGAAAATCACTCTGTCGCGTGTCTTTTTTTTTTACAATAATAAAGTTCAAAGTGTGTGTGCGTGCGTGCGTGCGTGCGTGCGTGGGTGTGTGCGTGTGTGAGTGCGTGCGTGCGTGTGTATAATAACCTGGGCAATACTGTGTTCCAAACCTCAACAAGCTGATTGACGTGTCACAAAGCGGCACACTGTCAGCTTGTATTTACTATGACTACACCGGTGCGGCTTACTCGGAACGATGTAAGTCGGGAATGATGTTGGATATGCATGCCCCACCCAGCAATACCCGTTGTACCTGTCTGTCCGTCTGTGTCCCTTTTATGCCCATATATGGAGATTTCTGTATCTGTCTGTCTGTGTCCTTTTAATGCCATGTATACTGTATGGAGTTTTGTGTCAGGCATGGCCCTATATGGAGTCTAAGCCAGTCTATGATGTCATATAGTTGACATCAGCATACTCCATATATGGGGATTTGCAGATTTATCGATACTTTTTATATTTTTTTGGAGATCTGCTGATCTGACCAACTTCCCACTTGGTGCAACACACCCTTCAGGTCCTCGCCAATACGCACACCGAATTTGAAGTCGGTCTGTCCCATATATGGGCATAGCGGCCAGATTGGCGGTTCTGGACAAGCGGTTCTCCATAAATGCCTATATATGGGCGTACCGGTCGGATTGGCGGTTCTGGACAACCGCCTATCCAACCAACTTAACTATGACTAGACCGGTAATTATCCTAACCAGGTTGTTGTTCTGAGACAGGTAGACAGCTGGTATACTGGTAGATGAATTTATAGTTTGTTAATAGATTCATGGCATGTGATACTACCCATGAGCTATGCAGGCTATTTGGCTAATAAGTTGTACATGTACCTGGAAGGTACATAAATGCCAGAATATACCATCCAGTCCTGTCCATGAGAAAAGGCTTGTCCCTTGTACTATAGTGTTTTGCTGTTGCAAAACCTGAAGCAATGCCAAAGGGTTGAATACCAGTTTTAATGTAGTTCAGGCATTCCTACTGTAGGTTTACATGTGCCCATGTGCACATGGGCTATCCAAAAAGACAATTTAAGGGAATTGTTGGAGGCCCTTCAAGTTATCAATGTAACCATTAGTTCTATGAAACCTTCCTCCAAAAGTTAAACATTGTTAAACAGAAATGTACAGTACAGTATGCTTTGCAGGAAAAGATTATGTAATATATTTGATATAGGAGAAGTAGTAATGTTGGATGAGTTGTCTCGTTTCAAATATTTTTCTTAAGATTAACTATAGGCCTATTGTTGTACATGTACATTCATCTGTATGGGATGATACCAATGAATTGGCTACAAGCATTTTAATTCAGGTAAGGAGGACAGTTTGTCCTTTGCCATCAAGTTGATATTACTGTCACTGTCTTCCACACCAACATACTCCAATTAAAACATCAACAAAGATTGTTATGAGAGAATCTGTTGTTTACTATTTTAAATACAATGTCCATCCAGTTCACTCAGCTATAGCACATAAAATCCTGCTGATTCATGATCAGAATTAGAGGATCATGCCAAACAGCAGAACATGTGAAACAGCATCTCAATCATTCATAATTGAATATTTTTAGCCTATTATAATGTTAAAGTAGTGCATACAGTAGTCAGTAAGCCTATTCAGCTCCTCTGACTGCCATTGAACTTAATCGTATAGCCAGAGGCAGACTTTAATCTCAAAGCAATGTGTGGTTTAAAGTAGGGATTATATTACAAACAACTCCAAATTAAATCATATCTGGCCAAGGTTCCTTAACAGAATGAATTGCGTGCTAAATGCGTGGTTCTTCATACATGTTTTCATTTTGAAGTTTTCTGATGTATCTGTATTAGAACACAGTCAAATCCTTTTCATTTAACAAAATCCTGTCTGATAAAACATCATTGCATTTTTTTATTCTCCATAACGTTTCATTTTCTGTAACATAGTCAGTAAAACCTGGAGTGTTCATATAACTCTGAGAGTTTAATGTGAACCCAGAGTGTAATTAACACATTTTACTGTGCTAGGCAAAAGAAATCCAAAGCTTTTTTTCTTGTAACACATTGGAAGGTATGCTTCTCATTGTATAACATGCCGTAAATGTCACTCAAATAGATTTCATCCGGGTCATAAATTTAAATGACAAACAAATGTGTTTTTTTGCACATAAAATTTACATTTTAAATACCCACCTATTCACAGCCCCTCTCACCTTCCTGACCTCCTATAAAGAACGAAGACATCAGCTGAATTTTAAAGAATCAATAATGAACCTAGTTGTAAAAGGGTCAGGAGGTCTCCTTTTTTAATTTAGCCTTTGAGGCTTTCAGTAATTGTACTCGCTGGCTATTTATAATTATTATTAATAATATAATACATCTAAAAATAATAACTATTACTATTATTTGTTATTATTAGTATTGCCAAATTAAATGTTGAGATTGAGAGAGAATTCATTAAAGACCACTTGGACTTCATCATGCATTTGATGACATTAAAATATTTGCAGGTGCCATTCATTCTATGAAGTATTCATTGCACTTCATTATCTATTTTTAATGGAATGATGATATCACTTTCATGATTTATTGATTTTAAAAGCTGGATGTTATTCAAATGTACGCCTTTGAACCACACAACAACATTGAATTGTCTGCTTTCAACAGCTGTGTTGTTTGACGTGCAACCATTCCTAACGTTTTTGGCAAGGTAACTGTGGTCTCTGGCAATCTGGGAACCCATCGCCAAAAAAAGGAAAACATTGCGGAGCGCTGAATCTGTCTTGAGAGATTAGGTCTCTGGTAATCTGTCATATGACAGTGTTGCACACCTACAACTTCTACAAACTCACAATGCATCACGGTGCGACGCGGTGGGAGGCGTTGTGATTGATTGATGTACTTTTATTTAGTAAGACATGAGAATAACAGTACATGGAAGTACAAATTCACAATACAAGGTCTACTAAACTGGAAGACTCATTAAGCACTGAGCTTGTTTAAGATGAGAACCCCATGCACACAAATCATGATGACATATAAGAGACAGACAGATATACACACTACTATACAGAATGTCATACAATCAGCTTACAGGTTACTGGTATGAAGAGTGAAAAAAATATATACAAAAGAAGAAAATGAAAAAGGGGTAGGTTAAGACTTAGACGGGGCCATTTTCGAATTGCAGCCTCCTGAAGGTGTATCTTTAGGGCAGTTTTGAAAGTGGGTAGGGTTTTACACTCCTTTACTCCTTTTGGTAGGGCATTCCACATTTTTGATGAATAGCATGAGAACGAGTTCATTCCCTTAGTTGAGACAAATCTGGGTTGAACATGATTTGTGGAGCTGCCTCTGGTGTTATGATCATGGACTTCATTAACATTTTGGAAGTATTTTGACAAATACAGGGGGATCTTGTACTTAACTTTGATTAAGTGATTTTTTTTGTTAAAACAAAAAGTTTATTCTTAAATAGTTAAAGCTCTATATTCCAATAGTAATCATTGCTATAGAGTGTTCAGTAACAGCGTTCTCCCCATCTCCCCAGCTCTTTAGTAAATATGATGCGTTGATGATGCATTTTCCAAAATGGCTGCCAGTGAAAGACATTATATGTGTTTTTTTTTACCTGGTTTGAAATTATTTTGGCATCAGAATATAGTTTTGACTCACCCCCGCCCCCTCCCCCCATTAGCCAAGCAAAAAAAAACAATATAGCTGCCATTTTCCAAAATGGCTGCCGGCGAAAGACATGCTATGTGGTTTTTGACCTGGATTGTGATTGGATAATCCAATTTGGATTATTTTGGCATCAGAATATAGTTTTGACTTCCCCCACCCCTTCCCCCTGTTAGCCACCCAAAAAAAAAACAATATGGCTGCCATTTTCCAAAATGGCTGCTGGCGACAAACTAACACATTACAAAACAGTACTGTGCTGTTATTGTACAGCACTGTACTTTACTCTACTGTACTGTTCTGTTATTGTACAGCACAGTACAGTACAGTACAGTACAGTACAGTACTGTACTGTACTGTACTGTGCTGTGCTGTGCTGTGCTGTGCTGTGCTGTGCTGTACTGTGCTGTGCTGTATTGCTATTGTACTGTACTGTACTGTACTGCACTGTACTGTACTGTACTTTACTGTACTGCTATTGTACAGGACAGTACAGTACAGTACAGTACAGTACAGTACTGTGCTGTACTATACTGTACTGTGCTGTGCTGTATTGCTATTGTACTGTACTGTACTGTACTGCACTGTACTGTACTGTACTTTACTGTACTGCTATTGTACAGTACAGTACAGTACAGTACAGTACAGTACAGTACAGTACTGTGCTGTACTGTACTGTACTGTACTGTATTGTTATTGAACAGCACTGTACTGTACTGTACTGTATTGTTATTGAACAGCACTGTACTGTACTGTACTGTACTGTACTGTACTGTACTGTACTGTACTGTACTGTACTGTACTGTACTGTACTGTATTGTTATTGAACAGCACTGTACTGTACTGCACTGTATTGTTATTGAACAGCACTGTACTGTACTGTACTGTACTGTACTGTACTGTACTGTACTGTACTGTACTGTACTGCATTGTTATTGAACAGCACTGTACTGTACTGTACTGTATTGTTGTTGGTTACCAGTTCACGGTTTAGTGAAGAATCTAGGCCCTGAAAAATCCATTGGCATCTTTCACGCTTTCACTGGATGTGATGTTGTGTCAGCCTTTCCTGGGAAAAGGCAAAAAGACAGCATGGCAAACCCGGCAAGTGTGGCCTGAAGTGTCTCATGTCTTCCAGAAGCTCAGTCAATACCCACCAGTAACAGTGCATGACAAGAACAGCACTGCTGATGGGGTTGATGATGCAAGATTTGACCTGTTTGCATGGAAGCAGAGGTCCTATGATGCCATTCCACCTACAAGGGCATCTCTTGCACATCATGTGAAGCATGCCACTTATCAAGTTGCCCGTGTCTGAAGCCAGGCAACTGTATGTTAAATGCATACAGAGAGCCCTGCCAGCTGGGGATGGCGAGCAGAAGATGATATTTGGCAAGTAGCATGGATGACACTCTACCAATTGCCCAGATTTGTGAACAACTGACAAATTGCCGGTGAGAGACTGAATGTCGTGGTAGATGCAGTGCTACCGCTTTGGCCTTCAGTGCACACAGCTGAGTGCCAGCAAATGTGACGATTAGAACCATTTGTGATCCAGGGGGGGGGGGGGGTAAAAACTCATATGTTGATACCAAAATAATCAAAATCCAATCACAATCCAGGTCAAAATACACATAAAATGTCTTTCCCCAGCAGCCATTTTGGAAAGTGGCAGCCATATTGTTTTCTTTTTGGCGTGGCTAACGGGGGAGGGGGCGGGGGGGAGTCCAAACTATATTCTGATGCCAAAATAATCAAAATTGGATAATCCAATCACAATCCAGGTCAAAATACACATAAAATGCCTTTTGCCTGAAGCATGGCAGCCATATATATATTTTTTTCACGTGGCTAACGGGGGGAGGGGGCGGGGGAGTCAAAACTATATGTTGATACCAAAATAATCAAAATCCAATCACAATCCACGTCAAAATACACATAAAATGTCTTTCCCCAGCAGCCATTTTGGAAAGTGGCAGCCATATTGTTTTTTTTTGGGCGTGGCTAACGGGGGAGGGGGCGGGGGGAGTCAAAACTATATTCTGATGCCAAAATAATCAAAATTGGATAATCCAATCACAATCCAGGTCAAAATACACATAAAATGCCTTTTGCCTGAAGCATGGCAGCCATATTGTTTTTTTTTTCACGTGGCTAACGGGGGGAGGGGGCGGGGGAGTCAAAACGATATGTTGATACCAAAATAATCAAAATTCAATCACAATCCAGGTCAAAATACACATAAAATGTCTTTCGCAAGCAGCCATTTTGGAAAATGGCAGCCATATTGGATTTTTTTGCGTGGCTAACAGGCTTTTCTGCAAAAGTAGGTCCTAGGCATTGTTCATGCCAAATTTGGCGCTTGTATCACAAAGTGAACGATTGTAACATAAAAATGGACTTAACAGCCCTGACTAATAATACAGTTGTTCAAGAAAATGCAGACTCTCTTCATAGTGGCCCACATTGTCCTTATCTTGCAATGCTTCATGGTTCACCACACAGATTGTATGCAGATGAGAGGATCTCATGAAGTCATTATGAGTGCACATGCATAACCGCGGGGTGGGTGCTGTTTCATAATGGTCTCTGAATATACCTTGCACTGAGCAATATTGCCTTAATAAGACTTCTTTTTGTAAGGCAAATTAAGTTGTAATGTAAGTCAATCAGTGTAAAGTGTAAAGCGGCCTCTAGAGATCAGATTTAATTGTTTGCTGGATACTAATTTAGCTGGCCCTTTGGAATAATCTTTTGGGGTAAACAATGGTAGTCATTCAGTAAACACTTGGGAATTTGCTACAATGGGTGGTTTCAATAACATTTTTTCAACCATATTTAAAATGGAAGCTATCTAAGCTCCAATTAACTCTACTCCTGGTTTGCTCTTTGTTGTCTCCTCCAGGCCGAAAGGCATGGCGAGAGTATGTTTTGCACTCTGTCCGTCCGTCCGTCCGTCCGTCCGCCTGTCCGTGTGTCCGTCCGTGTGTCTGTCTGTGAACAGCTAATCTCCGGCACCCTTAGCCCGGCCGCTGCGAAACTGTGCACACACACTCCCTGGATGCAAATTTTTCAGATTGGCCTGTTATAGCGCCACCAGGAGGCCGATTTGTGCAAAACACATTTTTGGATGTCACTCCTACAGTTATCGTCCAAACCTCACGCAAATCGGTACACAATATCTCTATAGTCATGTGATCAACACGGATCTGTCCGATTTTCCACATTCTATCCTGAATATAAGCCTGATTGGCTTCCAAAGTTTGCAAGATTGGTTTGTTTTGAACAAAATGCCTCAAATCATCAACGCAGCGTGCGCTTTCCGTGAAATTTTGCGCGCACCTTCCCACTAGGCAGAGGAAGAAATGCCATCCTTTTCACACTGGCCTGTTATAGCGCCACCAGCAGGTCTAATTTAGCAAATGGAACAAAATGCCTCAAATCATGAATGCAGTGTCCGATTGAAAGGCCTAAGAAGAAATGGCACCCTTTTCACATTGGCCTACTATAGCGCCACCAGGAGGCCACATAACCTACCTGACCTGGCGGAGACCTGTGCTTTTCTAGTTTATATTCAAACCAACGACCAGCCTTTGAGAAACCTCCCTTCTGGCTCTACCCCATCCTTACAGCAGGCTATACACAGTGAAAGTCTGCAGTGTTAATTTATCCATTTATAAATCTGAGACTCTCAGAGTTAAACTAGAATAAGTGCTCCTCGGAGCACAGGTCTCCACCAGGTCAGGTAGGTTATTGTGACCTCCTGGTGGCACTATAATAGGCGAAAGTAAAAAGGGTGCCATTTCTTCTTAGGCCTTTCACGGCAATCGGTGATTTGAGGCATTTTGTTGCAAAATGTGTTTTGCTAAATTAGACCTGCTGGTGGCGCTATAACAGGCCAATGTGAAAAGGGTGGCATTTCTTTCTCGGCCTAGTGGGAATGTGCGTGCAAAATGTCACGGAAATCGCACGCTGCGTTCATGATTTGAGGCATCTTGATAAAAACGGACCTATCCTGCAAATTTTGGAAGCCAATGTTAGCCAATTACGATGGAATATGAAATATCGGACACATCCGTCTTGATCACATGACTATAGAGATACTGTGTACCGATTTGCGTGATTTTTGGACAGAATCTGAAGGTAATAGAGAAACATTTGTTTTACAAAAGTCAGCCTCCTGGTGGCGCTCTAAAAGGCAGATGTGAAAAATGCAGGGCAAAGGTTTTTTCTTGGCCTCTAGGGAGTGTGCATGCAAAGTTTCACGCAGATTGGTGCAGTTATAGGTAGAAACGCGAATCTGCCTGTTATAGTGCCACCATGAGGCTGATTAGAACATTTTCAAGTGGCATTTCTTCCTCGGCCTAGAGAGAATGTGTGTGCAATATTTCACGGAAATCGCATGCTGAGTTCATGATTTGAGGCATTTTGTTCGAAACTAACCAATCCTGCAAACTTTGGAAGCCAATCTTAGCCAATCAGGATGGAATATGGAAAATTAGACAGATCCGTGTTGATCACATGACTATAGAGATACTGTGTACCTGTAGCGTGATGTTTGGACAAAATCTGTAGGAGTAATGTGAATTTTCTTTTTTGCAAAAATCTGCCCCCTGGTGGCGCTATAACAGGCCAATCGGATAAGCATTGGATTTGGAGCAGAGGTTAGGCTTTAGCATCCAGGGAGTGTGTGTGCACAATTTCGCAGCGACCGGGCCAACAGTGCCAGAGATTAGCTGCTTGCAGACAGACGGACACACACACACATGGACGGACGGACACACGGACAGGGCGCAAAACATAGTCTCGACCATGCCTTACGGCATTCTGAATAAATAAATAAATAAAACATTGCCCAGAAGACAGAGAGATGCCCCTAAAAGAAACATGCTAATTTGCATATTAATGAATGTTCATGTTTTATTTTGCGGTACACATTGTTTAACTATCATTAGTCACTGAAACGCATATTTCCTGAGCTTTCAACCTCTGCCACATTGTGAATAACTTTACACAAACCAGAGTGACAGGAAAATAATGAAAAACAGTCTCTCACACAGACTCCCTGTAAAGCCATTTGAACATGTCTCCACCTCTGGTCCTTTGTGCTACCAAGTGATAGCTGCTATTATTTTTGTGGGAGCAACACTCATTAATGGGTAGGAGCACAAAGACTAACATGTTCTGACATTCCATCTAACATTATTCTGATATTCTGAAAAACACATATATTTTTAAAAAAAAATCAAAGCGGGCTGTTATAGTGCCACCATGACTGGTGTAATACCGTTTCTAATAATTTGGCACTAAACTATGAACCTCCCCTCAAGTTACAAGTCTTGTAACTGTAGCCTTTATGGTTTCCGAGAAAAAAGTACTTTAATGGGAGTTTTTTCATTTTCCCATTCAAATCAATGGGGAAATTTAATGCACTAATAAATCAATATCAATTAAACTATACAACCAATCTCTTAGCAAAATACACGCACACGATTCCCGGTGAAGCTGGTTAATTTGACATATGGCACAAGTGTGGGAAAAAAACTGTCGGAGGAAGCGCGAAAAATAAAATGTATCCAGAAGAATATTAAAGTCGGAAGATTATAGTCTGGTTGCCCTGTTAGGGCAACCAGTAATAAATTAGAAAATGGAATAAAACTTCATTCATGTTACAATTCACCTAAAAAGAACTCGTGGTTCACTGGCTCATACACCATCATTGTGATTCAATATATGCATATACTACGTATATTTGCCTTGATCTCAGTGAAACTGAAACGGCTACATAAACACACATTCAGCTAAAGGTTCTTTATTAAAGCATATGTGTGGCTGGAGCTTTTAGTGGGTTGCGGGTTATCGTGGCTGTTATCGTTTTGTGTTATCGTTCCCGTCTTATTCTTTGTGTGATTCTTTGTCTCTGCTACGTATGTTCTAGCAGACCACGTGTCCAATTTCCTACACATTTTGCCAAAAAATCGATCATGCCTGGAGCCTTTGGATAGTGTACTTTTAATTGTTCAGTGTACATTTGTATTTGTTATTCGGCCCATATTTTGCCTCTATAGAGCACTGAAGTCTGACGTAATTTACACATCCTAGGTTTGTCTACCTGGTACACGGTTTTCCACCCCCATTCTGAATCCCCATAGACGTATTTAATATCGCGTCAAATAAGAACTCTGTTCCAAAAATAAACAAATGACCCTGGCGGTTTTACCCTTATGGATATGAAGCATCAACTGACGGTGAGAAAACGATAATGTTACTTCCGCCGAATTAGTTAAATTTTCGCCAGAAACAGACTGTATCAATTATAAGTGACTGACTATCATAAACGATACAGAACCTCCTCCCTGACAATATCGCCAAGACAGTTTGTTTATTTTTGGACCACAATTCTTATATGAGACGATTCTATGATGACCCAATGTTATTCTCCATAGCTAAATTACTTTACGAACCTGGGGATGAACGAGTGACGTCAGGACTTCTGTACTCTATTCACCTGTTTCCTAGGCTGTGTGTTTTCCACTTCCTGTCGATTTCATTGGATATCATTGGTCATCTGACCAGTTTCATTGGATTTCATTGGATCAAATCTACAGGAAGTGGAAAACACACAGCCTAGGAAACAGGTGAATAGCGAACTATTCTATCCTTCCTTCTTCATGTACTTTCCACCACACTGGATGCCTTACAGCACTTTGCTACCTCCCACTGGTCTGGACTCGGGAGTATAACTCAGGTTGTGTTATTAGCACACATAGCTTAGCACAAACAGCTTAAACATCAACTTCTCATGGCTGTGGGAGAGAGAGCGCACACAGATGTGAGGGCCAGGCTACTAGATGTGAGGGCCGCCCGAACCTCTAGTTGTTCTACAACTCTCCTGAAATGTACTTCGGAGAAAAATAACCAATAAACCAATTATTTGTTAACAAACATTAAGACTGGACGCACAGGTGACTGTTTCATGTAATCAATTCCCAACAGATCCCCAAACCTGCTGTTTTGGGGTGCGCTGGTTTCAGTTCATTCAACCTCCTCTTACATGTTGGCTAGTGGGGTGCGCCCTAGCGAGACATAAATACTTCATCGCGCAACGGTATTGCGCGCCGAGAACAGCTGAGCTGACATACAAGCTCACAACCGCGTCGCGGATGAGACCGCTGTGAGCTTGGAGGTCTGCTATTCTCTGCCGTTCTCTGTGCGCGACACCTTCGCGGGACGGAGCATAAATTAGGCTTCACGGGCTGCAGCTGCGCGAGCCAAGCAGGTTCTGGTGCCATGATCATAGAGCGCTCCCTCTGTTCTTATGACAGCCACTGGAGGTGTCGTTTGGGGGACAACTGCTTTGAATTGTTATTGTTGTTTACACACAACAGAAAACAAGAAATATATATTTCAAGAGCGAGATATCACAGTAAAAATTCTAAGCATTCTTCCTCCACACTGGGAGAAAAACAGCACCTGAAAGTTTGATGGGGTGCATTTTTACACGTGAGGCTGTGACCACTTTTACATTGCATCTTATGAGCGGTGGGGTTCTTTTGCTGCCAACCTGCACATGCATACTGGTTCTTATCAGTGTGACGTTGTCTGTTAAGGCGTCTATGCATCTGAACTGTACTTCAATTTTCTTTTTCTTTTCTTTTTTGGTCTTGAATGCAGCTGCTTGAGCCCATTGTTGGTATTTGAATATAGAAGGTGCAGCATGTTCCCTGAATCCACATAAAACAGTGATGGTACAGTGATGATTAACTGGTAACACACACGCACGCACGCATGCACGCACGCACGCACGCACGCACACACACACACACACACACACACACACACACACACACACACACACACACACACACACACACACACACACACACACACACACACACACACACACACACACACACACACACACACACACACACACACACACACAAACAGGCACACACACACACACACACACACACACACACACACACAGGCACATGGACAGTGGGTCAATTCAATTAGATTTGATTATAGTGCCAAATCACGAGTTGTCTCGAGACAGTTTACATATAGAGCAGAAACCTGACATTGTCCCAGCCTGAGCAGGCAATTTTTGCGACAGTGGCAAGTCTGACAACGAAAAACTCCCCCTCAACCGGTAGAAACGTCAGGCACACCCAGGCTCTAGGGTGGGAGGCGGATAGAGAGGGGAGAGAAACAGAGAGACAGGGAGAGAGAGAGAAAGGGGGATTCTTTTTTTAAATAGCACAGCAATAACAATAATACCAGGTACAAAAGCAGTATAATATAATAGCAATAGCCTAATAGTAAATATAAGACAGTCAGATAATATATTATAGTATGATATAATATAGCTAGTATTTCCGGCATTTCCGGAAACACTATAAACAAATAACCATATGGTTGACGTTAGTTTCACGCTTAATCTCAGCTTTAACAGTGAAATTAAGTCCACAAAAAGGGATAGAGCAGTACAGTTATGAACAGTGATTTATGTTCTCTTTGCTCAAGCACCCAGAAGGCTTGTCAGCTGACTGCTTCCATATGTTGTTTCCTTCACACATGAGAGCCGCAGGCCAGAGGGACAGGATGGAAGCTACTGAGTCCATACTACTGGGGGCTATAAGGTTTGTGTATGTTAGATCTAAACTAAAGGACAAGAGCATTTGATCTGCCTCATTTCAAAATGCAGTCCAGAGGCACAGAGGAAAACAATATATAATGCCTTTAAAATTCAAGTCACTATCAAGGTCCAGTATACATACTTTAGGTGGGCCTATCTAACTATTATCTCTTATAATGAGTAGTTGCAGTTGTATAAATTGTTTGGATTATCATTAAGTGAGAATCTGCTCTTGCCTGCTATATTATGCATTTTCAGTTGGTGGCCAGACAGACTTTATTCACTTTTCTGCAATCTCTCTTTTTAACCACTTTCATGTCATAATAGGAGAACATTGTCAAGACACTTGTGATTTGCATTGTGATTTGTGACACGTTGCTTCTAAATCAGCTATTTCCGCTATTCCTCTCATGACAAAGTAGTGGGGATTAAGGACTTGCAGACATTAGACAATATTCAGCAGTGTTCACAATATTTTTGAGATGACTAAGAAATGTGACTGAAGGAAATGTAGATTCTAAAAACCACCTGGGAGTAGCAGAGGGAACACCACATTACAATTTAAAGTTTAGGCGTTTAGCAGACGGTTTCATCCGGGGCGACTCATAAAGTGCAAGATCGGAGTAAGCACAGAGGATTTAGAATGCAAAGAGAACAATGATTATGCCTAGCATCTGAATAATATCCATTATCTAAATAGTCAATGAACAGCTAGACCAAGACAAGGCAAGCTGGAGTTATAGTTTTGCAAATTCCTTCTACTTCTGTTTAAATCACGCAGCCTGCCAAGAGAAGATAAAAGGCACATTAGTGCTGAAATGATATTACCCAAAAAAAAACCTGCAGAGAAAACTCCACATTCCATGCTTTATTCAGACAGGGGGCTCAGGTGGCTGTCTTGGAATCAGAAGGTTCCCGGTTCGATCCCTAGCTGTTTCCTCCTGGCTTCATGTCAAAGTGTCCTCAAGACACTTCCGGCTGCCGCGCATGGTTTCCTCCACAGTCGGTGTGTGAATGCGTGTAATGCAATGCACATTGTAAAGCACTTTGGATAAAGCCGCGATATACCTGTAAATGCACCATTTACCCATTGGTAATGCGAAGAGAGGGGGAATGACATGTAAAGTGCCGTGGGTCGGTTTAAACGGGGTCAGCTGCGAGAAGGACTATAGCCTTATTTACTTTGTGTCCAAAAGAAAAAAAGGTCTGCGGTCTCACTCTGCAATCCATTGTTGTACCCACAGGCCAGTGTTTGATGTTATCACAATCGACACTATTACAATCTGATATTTGCCTAACACTGGGCTGATTAGTCGGCATGGCTGTAGCGGCATGGCTCAGGAGGTAATACTTGGGAACTGGAACCTTCCCAGTTTGATCCCGGGCTCCCCCAGAGTTAGTGTCAAAGTGTCCTTTGAGCAAGACACTGAACCCCTAATTGCTCCCGATGAGCAGGTTGGTGCCTGACATGGTTTCCTCAGCCATCGGTGTGTGTGTGAATGGGTGAATGTAAAGGGCCTTGGATAAAGGCGCTATATAAACCCATTTACCATATGGGCAGTTTGCACCGTACGAGGTCCACACTTGACTTCACTTGTGAAACAGTAATTGCATTTATCATAGACAGTAGCATATTTGTTCAAAACTGGGGGGCAATTTCAATTAAGAGTTTGCTGGGTCTAGCAATGATTAACCGTAGGCTGTAATAAACTTTTTACCGTGCAATATGAAAAACTGGTTTATAAATCTACTCCACCAGGCCAAAAGCAGGGTGCAGTATCTTTGCATTTACCTCTGTCTGTCTGTCTGTCTGTCTCCTCTTTCAGGAAGTGGCAGCAGAGTGGAGGTCATTAGTGGGAAGAGGATCACCTGGCTCAGTCTGTCTCTCTCATAGCTTTGTTTGTTTGTTTGATTTATTGATTATTTATTAATTTATTGTCTCTGCCAGGCCAGATGGCATGTGTTTGCCCCTGTCGGTCCGTCAGTCAGTGTGTGTAAATGTGGCAGTGTGTCTGTGAACAGCTAATCTCCGCCACCATATAAATGATCTTTTTAGTTATGTGATCAACATTTATCTGTCAGATTTTATATTCCATTCCAATTAGCTTCGAATGGCTTCCAAAGTTTGCGGGGGTGGCCCGTTTTGCACAACATGCCACAAATCATGAACGCAGCGTCCGATTTCTGTGAAACTTTGCACACATATTCCCACTAGGCCAAGGAAGAACCTCCACTCCATTTTCAACTTGCCTAATGGTGGCATTATTACCAGCTGCTTGCAAAGCAGCGCAGTCTATAAAGAGACAGACCTCAGAGTCATCATTCGTCTTTAAGATGGTCTTTAAGCCAATGGGGAGACCCTGCTGCCTCATTTGCATCGAGATCGAAATTGAAATTTGACCCTGCAGGAAACACAGCTGAGCTGCCTGTTGTTAAACCCCCCCCCCCCCCCCCCCCACACACACACACAGACTGAACGCTTTGGGGACCCCCAAGGGTCTCCAGGGACCCCTAAGGGGGGGGGGGGGTCCAGGGACCCCCTGGGTATTTTATTTTTTTGTCCAGGGACCTCCTGGGTATTTTTTTTTTTTTTGTCTGTAGGTCCCAGGGACCCCCAAGGGTGTCCAGGGACCCCTAAAGGGGGGGGGGGGTGTCCAGGGACCCCCTGGGTATTACATTTTTTTTTCTGCTATCAGGAACCAGGTCTATGAAAACAAGCCGCGCTTACAAATGCAAAATACAGCATGAAGCTGGTATAATATGACTGTAAGTCATCATTTCTTATTTTTTGCTACTACTACACATTTTGTCCAAAACTCACACAAATTGATACACATTATCTCTGGGGTCATGTGATCAAGATGTATGAGTTGGATCTTTCAGATCCCATTCCAATTGGCTATGACTGCCTTCCAAAGTTTGCAGGCCCTAGGCAACCCGGCCTGGCGGAGACCTGTGCTCCGAGGAGCACACTTTTCCAATTTTATGAGTCACTTGATGACAAAATGGGGTCTTGTCAAATAATAGGTGGGAGAACTATTGCACTGGTTTGTTGTGTCATTTGTAGTTAGATGTATCACTTGGCAGGTATCTTAACAGGTTCCTAACTCGTACTTGGTGTCTGAGGTTGTTCTATATCTTGGTGATGCAGAATGAATATTTTATACCTACAGTAGCAGGCATTGTCCTGTGATTTAGAAACACATGACTTAAAGGTTTAATATTAATTTTGATCCAGACACTTCTCCTGACTCTTCTGTATTTCCAACTCTTCAGATTTTTCTCCTTCCTCCTTCTTTTCCTTCTTCCTCATAATGCCCAGCCCGGGCTCACTGCTCTGCACCAGCTATATATTCTATTCTATTCTAATCTTATGTCTGCTAGTTCAGAATTGCAGTAATCGTGTAGTATAACTTTCTTCATGGATATATATATTTTTACCATAACCATGTGTATGTACACATGCACATGTGTGCATAAATACAAAAAATAGTGTACTCTGTGTCACTGTGCGTGCGTGCGTGCGTGCGTGCGTGCGTGCGTGCGTGCGTGCGTGCGTGCGTGCGTGCGTGCGTGCGTGCTTGTGTGTGTGTTACATGGGTGGGTGCATGCACCTGTGTCAATCAATCACCAGTAACACCGCCAACAACAATGAACATGAGCCTGCTGCCTGTGTGTGTGTGTGTGTGTGTGTGTGTGTGTGTGTGTGTGTGTGTGTTACATGCCAGCTTCTAACTTTTCCTGAGGCAATGGTGTAAAGAAAGTCTAGGAACATTTCTTTCAAACGGATGGAATATATTTTTGGACTCTTGTCTATACCATCTGTCAAAAACAAGACGCTAGACCTGCTTGCAACCTCTGAACCTTCAATGCCAGGGAAATATTGCATCGCATTGCTGGAAAGTAACACTGGAGATGAGTCAAGCATTTCTCCACTTTTCCACTGATCACACACTTTACAATCTATTCTGTTCATAAGCTGGGGAATCGTTTAGACAACGTAGTGTAGGCGGATGTCCCTTTGTTGATATGCACAGCATCTGCGTAGGCTGCCTGCTGGGCTGATCTCTCTTATGGATAGGGCACGGGGAGATACAGGCGCCCAGGCGGCTCTCAGACAGATGCAGACTAGTGGGCGTGCCACTGGCAAATGCCATCAGTCAGAGAGCCAAGCAGAGTCTACGTTATACAACACACACACACACACACACACACACACACACACACACACACACACACACACACACACACACACACACACACACACACACACACATACAGAGAGAGAGATCCTTACGGGTCCATTTGGTTACATTTGTACACTCTCTGTGTTAAATTAACACTGGGGATTTTACTGTGCATGGGCTGAAAGTGCGAGCTGTGCAAAAATATATATGAATATGCATCAGTGTGTATTGGAATGGGACACATGATTGCGCTGATGTTTTTCTTTTTGTTTTCCTCTTGGTGATGTCGTTGCTCAACTCCCCGTATATAGTTGTGTAAGATAATGTAGAGATGGAATATAAATAAATTATTTATGAATATGAACATAACAGCAAAAACATATTGGCATTATGGTGCAGGTAGGCTGCACAATCATAACAATATTTTTAAATTATTTATTATTTCCATCTCTACATCATCCAACGCACCTAATTCAAGGCAACAACATCACGAAGAGGAAAAAGGAAAGGAGGGTGCAATGCCATTAGTGTGACGGCTCATTGTTCCAAAGCACCATTGGTACAAAGGTGTGCATTATAACTAACCCTAACCCTATCCCTAACCTCACACTAACCGAAATGTTTTTGGACTATTGGGACATCCGAATAACGGGCTTTCGGACTAATGGACAGCCCCCGGATATATATGTTTTAGCGCTGGTATGCTTGAGAAGTAGTGGTTGAAATATGGCAGTAATTAAGACATTACATTGTTGATCAGGGCAATGTGATAATAAATGTGTGGATTCACCTGATCATCTAATAACAGCTGACAGACTTACTTATGTAAACCCATGATGATATTTTACCTGACACACCTGAAAAATCTGTATTAAATAGGTAGTTGAGTTTAGGTGGGTTGCCTGCTGAATGTCAATATTGTCAGATTTTTTACAGCTCCCAATACTTTACTGACTAGCAACAGTTTTCAACCCAACATGTTCTTCATCAGGATCAACAGGATCCTGATGAAGGACCTCGATGAAGATCCTGTTGGGTTGAAATGTTCCCTGTCAATAAAGTATCGGGAGCTGTAATCCAGTGTGCAGATCCATTCTCTTTCATCTTCAAATGTAGCTGTTATCCTGCATATATGGCCTTAAATCTGATTGGATGTGGACGACAGCTAACTCTATTATGCTTGCTGAGATGTTTCTCATTCCAAATCATTAATGACAGCATTTCTTCCAGAAGATGAATAATTAACTGGGTGTTTTTACCCCTCCTAGGCATGAAAATGATGCCAGTACAAGTGCAGACAGGTGAGAGGATTGTTGACTGCAAAACGATAGTGTTGGCATGGAGTTAGAAGATGTCTGGTTTCAAAGGCATTCAGCCAAACTTGCAAATACATGCCCTCACTTCAGGCTTTCAGATGCAGAGTCAGCTTCCTCAGATGTTAATAACATTACTATACTATACTGTTTATGATCATGAATAACATCTTCAAAACATTGGATATTGATAGGTTGTGTAGGTTCCTCAATGGCATTGTAATTGTCTTGATCTGAAAAAAAAAAAAAGATAGACAAAGCAAGCACGTTTGTATGGCTAATAGGTTGAACCCACCTCTTTAGAGCAGACATACAGACTCAATTAAAATATAGACCTTCCCCCAAGGCATCTAAGCTAATGATTAGATTAGATATACCCACTGATCCGCGAGGAAATGCAGGTGTCATGATAGCGTGAAACACAGAATAGGTACACATAAGAGAGATACAAATAAATAAGCATACATTTAATTAAAATAAAATAAATAAACAAACAGACTTTTGAATCTGACCCTAGCCATCTGCTCTAGTGGATATGAGACTGATATACTGTATGATAATATTATACAATCTATAAACAATGAAACATTTACAGCGGTTATTATTAACAGGCATCTGTTATAGTTCTGTAGAGTACAGTACATCCCAGTAGTCCATGTGTGAATGTGTCAAAGTCAAACAGCAGTCATTAATCCAAGAACAGAACAGTATAGGGGGGGCTTGGCTATGAAGCTTGATGGCTACTGGCACCACAGACTGTCCTAATGGCTTTATTTTGTGCGGGGGGACGATGAGTCTTTGGCTGAATATGCTCTAGCAGCACTAGCAGCACAGTACAGTAGAGCAGATGGGAGGGGTTCATCGGGATAGCATGCAACTTCCTGCCCTCCGCATGCTTTTGTCTGGTTTAGCCTTCCTAACCAACATATTCAGCTTGTTAGTGTCCCTTATGTTAGTGTATTATAATTATGTATGCCTTACATCCACTGTCAAACCAATCCTACTGCTTGTTCCTTAAGTTGCCTTTATCAGATTGAAAACTACTTTTTTATAGTTATATGCAAAAATATCAGTAATTTGGGGTGAACTATTGAAGCCCATTTTTGTGCCTGAATATATTTTAAAAATCCTCAATTGTGAACAGTTTTCTTGTAATTGTGACTTTATATCACATAATTCTGAATTTCTTCTCACAAATGTGAGAAAGCCAATTGAAAGTAATTATTAAAAAAAAGGTCTTCCATAGCAAGCGACACAGTCATATACAGTATACAACCAAGTATAAATTACCCATAAAGTGGTCACTATTTACAGAGAAAACCCTGATCTCCTGGGGAGCGTACCCGCCCTATTGCAGCTCAACTCAAGCTCAAGTGGAAAACACCGACGTCAGGTGCTTTCTCCATCTACGACATAAATAATCTGTGTTCATTCGAGAGTCGTACGGTAGAGGCTGCATGTCACAGCTGTTGGACTAGCGGCGTCTCTCTTTTGTAAGGCTTTTAGTGTGGGTGGTGTGTTTATCCCACCGACCAGGCTGAAGGAGACACCATGGGGCCTTGGTGTTCCTGCCTGAGTGCTGGCTGAGTTAGCCCACGCACACACAGCAAGGTTTTCCCTCTCTCTCTATACCCAAGCTGGCAAATGCTTTCACAGGAAACTCACAGGGGGAATCATTTACGCTAAAATAGTATGAGTATTGTACCCTACCACACTCCCCTGAACCTGTCTGGGTCATGGGGAAATTATAAGAAACTGACACCTGGACTGATTGATGCAAAGCATAAGCTAGGCAATATAGCCTATACATCACATAAAGTAAGTACAATTCCATATCACAGCTGTGTTACAGACAATCTCTAGTGTGTGGTAAGAGTCAATCAGCCATATAAATAATTGACTATGTGGCGAAACACATTCTTCAGTCACTCTATGGTCAATCTGGGAACCCATTCGGTTAAAAAAAAGGAAAACATTTTTTTTTCCCCCCCTTTGTTTTTGCCTCTGGGGGCACCACCTCCTTTTATGTGTAGAAACAGGCAGACAGATTCTGCTGTCAGCTGAATCTGTTTTAAGAGATTATTCTATGGTTGACTGGTGTTTCTTGAAAGAGAGCAGTAACATTTCTACTCCCATGGCTGTATTCTAGCAAGATGAGACAAAAGCCAATCCTTCACTTTAAGAGGACGGGTCAACATCAGTATCAATTTAGAAACCTTTTGAGAGGAGTGAATGATATAATGTGAGAGGAAAATACATAATGCAAGGCATAATGCACTGTGAACACTATGCTTCATTGTCACGTTGGCCTGTTTACCCCCTTGATGTGTGGTTATATTCTCATAACTGACAGCAGTGCATTCTCCAGGCACTCATATTGTACCATGGTTAACTTGCAACGTCACCACAATTGCAAAACAAATATTAAATGATGCATTCGAAAAGTATTCCACAGTTCACATTCATTCATTCAATAAAGCTATGGTACAGTACTATATTTTTGCCGCCCAGGTGTTTAACTGAACTACTGTCATGAATTAGAAGTAGCCTAAGCTACATTGTACGTACAGTGGTATGTTTTAGCTGTGAACTCACCTGTTCTGTTCTCGTTCAGTGTTATAGAGAATTATCACACTGCTTGGTTGAATGCTTGATTCTGATTGATCAATCACAACATTTTGCAGTCGTTTATTTCCTCAATATCAGGCCGCTGCTCTGCCTTGTGTACATTGCAATGGAAGTGGAAACTTGTAAGTTAATAATATTGCTTAAGTACAGTATTCGTAAGTAGCTGTGTAATAAGCACAATATTATGCAGGTTTGCATCAGCCCTGCTTTATTTTAATGTGAATTATAAAATAAGTAGTCTAATCTTAAAATCAAGCTGAAATGGAATATCTGTTTTTAACCCTTTTAGATCACATATTCATATTGTCATGTGGTGCACCAATATAGCAATATATGGGGGGAAAAAATCTGAATCAAGTCATGATTTCTTCCTCTCTTATAACCAATAATATCATGACATCCACTCATTCATAAATTATAATATGCTCTGATAATCTGCTCAGATTTCAAAGCATTTGGCATAGAGCACTCTGATATCGGTCAGAGTAGATACTCGTTAACTAACGTTGTCATTTTTGTATTTTAAAATTAATTCAAATGAATTAATTAATACGTTAATTAACAATGAATTAATAATTAACAAAATAGTTGATTCACATTTTAATGTTCAAAGCAGTGTCCAAGTTGAGCTCAAACGCAGCTCTCTACTCAACGTCATGTCCTGCCCCCATATCCTGTACTCATAAAATGTAAACATATAATCTAACAGACAATAATTTTTAGCAGAAGCAATGAAAAAATGTTTAAACAAATACAATTATTTTGTTATATTCTGTGTCAAATTGATTTCTTAGTAGGTAGCCTGCAATAAATGGGATAATTTGAACAGCAAGCTGGTCATTATTGCAAAATAAACCCTGTCAGGGTGATTCAAGACCCCTTGGCTTTGAATCAGGGTCCTTCATCATCACCCTGTCAGGGTTTCTGTACTTCATAATAATGGCCAGCTTGATGTTCATTATCCATGCAAGGAAGCTTCCTATGCTACTACGCAGGTAGCATTTTAAAGGAAATATGGCCACTTAGCACTTTCCCATTACAGGAACCATAGATTGGATACAGAAGTTGGGTACCTTGAAACATCAAGTGCTTCCTTGGCTGTGTAGCCTATATCCACTTAATTTAATGATTCATCTTTTGCACAAGAGGCTTGATTGGTTCCAGGTGCACTGGAGACTTGATAATGGGCAGTAGTTGGGCGGCCATAGGGTAGAGAAGATATGTGGGAATCAAGGTCCCCGGTTCACACTGAAGTGTCAAAGAGCAAGAAACTTTAGGAAGGTTAGGAAGGGGTAAAGAGGAGACATTTCACCTATGTGTGTATAGTCTACATCCTACATTGTCTACATTGTAGACAATGGAATTCCAAAATAGTTGATCGTCAACACACCGTGTCACCTGCTGATGACGTAATCAGTATAGCACATCAGTACACGACATCCCCCCCTCTTCAACGTACTTCTGTTATTTCAATAAACACCCAATGTACAGAACATCAATGAATTTGCACATTTTCTTTTTCACAGAATACTATAATTTTTTTCTTTCTTTTTTTTCTTTCTTCTTACACACAGAACACATTTTTTTTTTCAATATGCGCATACACCTGGCACTTGTCGAAGCAGCCACTCTGTATCGCACTTCTCAGGTCACTGAGTTCCTCATCCGTTGCAGTGGCCTCCTCTACCTCTCTGATGGTCAGTGCTCGGGGAGCAGCGTGTGTTGCAACAAACCGCACGTATTTCTCCGCTCCATGGCTGTGGCTCCCCTCTGTTGTGCTCTCTCCCAGCAGTCGCGAAAGGGGATCTGCGATGTTGTCCTTCCCGGGTACGTGGACTACTTTGAACTAAGTTTGGAGCTGCAGCACCCACCATTCAATACGGGCACAAGGCTTAGAGGTCGGACTGTAGGTGGCCTCCAGAGCCTTGTGGTTCATCACTGGCTCAAACTTTTTGCCATATATGTATGGGTGCAGCCTCTCGCACGCCCAAACTAAGGTGAGGGTCCTGTTTACATAACATACTGTATGGGCACCATTTCTTGCTGCTGCTGCTGTACTAAGACTGCTCCTATTCCTACTGATCTCGCATCTGCTATGACTTTAGTGGGGGCATCTTTGTCAAAGTATGCCAGAGTGCCGGCCTCAGCTAACTTCCTTCAGTACTCAGATATGCCTGTTTTTGCTATGGCCCAAAGATGAAAGGTGTGTCTTTCTTAGTCAGCCTCCCCAGTGGTTCTGATATGCTGGCAAACTGTGGTATGAAACAGCTACTGTACCCAGCTAGACCTAGAAAACTGTGAGTTTCAGAGGTTCTCAGGCTCTCACGCCTCTGCTACTGCTCTCACTCTTTCAGTGGCGCGGCCTATGCCCTTCTGTGAGAGTAACATGCCCATGAAAACTAACTTGTCCATATTGAACTGACACTTCTCTTTGTTTACAGTCAACCCACAGCTACCAATCTCTTCAGAACTGCATGGAGTCGTTTATCATGAGTCTCCTGGTCATCAGTTTCAACACATTTCACAGTCTGTCTGTCTTTACCTTTTGACTTGCACATTTTTGCAAAATGGTCCTTTCCATTGCACTTTCTGAGTCTGGCCAGATGATCTCAATGTCCGCATCTGTAGCACACTTTGTGAGGTTTCTCTTTTCCGTCTCCATGATCTCTGTGAGTCGTTGATTTCCTTTTCTGGAATTTCCCCTCCTTCTTGAAGATGTGGTCTCTTCCCCTTCATCGCCGTCCCTGTCGTTCACCTTCATCGCTGCCATCTGTGTTTCCATTCTTTCACACTGTGCCGCTATCTCCAGAGCGAGCGTCAGCATCAGTTGTGGTTCCTCCAACAACTTTCTCCGTACATAATTCGACATGCATCTTCTAAACACTGCATCTCTTATTAGGTTGCTAATGTCTGCAGCAAACGCACATCTCTAGCAGCGTAGTCTCGTCACAAACTGCTGCACAGTTTCTCCCGGTAGAACGCTTGGTGTGCGAACGCAGTGTTTACCTGCGGTACAAAGTAATCATTTAGCGTTAACTTCTTTAGCATAGTCCATTGGTCCTCCCATGTCGGGCAGCGTTGAGAAAACATCTTGTACATACCTGCATGATGTAGGAGCAGATCCCTTCTTCTCTGCTTCGCCATAGCTTCCAAATTGTCAGACAGAGTCAAGCCTTTTCCGTCTGCATAAAGCTCAAATGCTGTCAGCCACCTTGTCCACCATGGTCCCAGTGTAGCAAGCTCGTTGTAGTATTCTAATTTTGTTGAATTGCCATTTTTTACTCAACAACGTGTGATCAAACTTCAACAAGACAACTGACATCCTTATCGCCATTCTTCGTTATTGATTGCTTATCCAAGAATCAACTCCGTATTTAAACAGGATAACATTTATTGGGTTCTTGCCGGTAAAGTGCACACGCACAGCTCTGGTTCCCGCGTACCCACATGAATGAATGATCACACAGCGTCACCTGCTGATGACGTAATCAGTATAGCACATCAGTACACGACAGATGTGATAACAATAATGTGATTCTTTAAACATCTTACTTTTTAAAAGGGCATCACAAATGGTCTATTCTGCTGCAACTTTATGACACTCCAATTAATTGCTGCTAACTTCCAGGAACTATTGAAAAGCTCCATGGTCCGCCATTGCTGGTCCACTGGACTGAACGGAGTTGTCACCAGTGACCAGTCTCTCTTTACATCGCTCCTATTTCTAGGTTGTTTCAATTCATGTGAACCTAATACGGAACGTTCTTAAGGTAACGATAGAGCTTACTTGCAAAATGAAGTACAGCCCTAATGTACCCCCATGTGACATGTCTCGGCCAATCAGAATGACATATTGGCCCTACGTGGTTTGTTGTTTTCCGGTGCTGTGATAGATAAATAAATATCTGAACAGGAATAATGTTTAATCCGTCCGTCTATTCAGACTTTATATTTAAATGAATGCAAATGGGACTCCCACAAAATAAATGGCTCGGAATGTGTCTTACTCTTCTGTGTCCCACTCAATGTGTTAGCTGGTGTTTATGTAAATTATTAGTAAGTATCTTGTCTAACAATGCCACCTCAGTTAGATTGCATTTTTTTCATTTGCACAGGTTAAATTGGTGACTGAATAGGCCTACATATTTTTCAGGACAGATTTGTCTGTCTGCTTGTTATGGTCTGGTAAACAGAATTTAGATAGAATTAGCATAGAATTGTCTATTGCAAGAATTATTTGCATATTCACAGTGGGATATCCATTGAACATCCATGGAGAATGTGTGTGTCTTATTTGCATGGAGAACACAGCGCAGCATACATGTGAATCAGGTATTCATAGGTATTACTGTATATTATTTGTATCCCTGTTTTTGCCAGTCTGTCTTTTGCTTCTTTGTTAAAGGAGCACTTTACCCACTTTCAACCTATCTTCATATAATTGGTCCTCACTAATGCTCATTGTAAGATGGCACAATTTTTTCTACTTGCTTTGTGTCTCAGAGGAGGGCTGTGGACAGTTCCGAAACCTGCCCACCAGTGACATCATTGGTAGGAATGGTTTGGTCATTTCAAAAATATTTCAAACTTTTTAAATGTTTTTATGAATGCATGAACAATGAATTCTATTTCTGTATGTTAACTTTCCAGGAGGAGAAAGGCTGTAAGTTTCTATTAGAACTGGCAATAGACCAGCAATGAAAGGCAGAGTGAGCGGACAGAAATTGTGGCATCTTATAATGAGCAGGAGCAGTGAAACATGACAAACAAGCCTGAACTTGATGGATTCTCACTTCCTTGACATAAGATCATCAATAGCGCGGCTGCTGTAGATATCCATCCAACAGCCCAGATGTTAAGACAGATCTATACCTTTCCATGTCAGCAGCTATTCAATTATACCAGTCAGACTATACAGGCCACCATCTCATTTCCTGAATTATAACCATCACTGACACTCGCCTCAGCACCAAATAGCTTAGCCAGTCTGTAAATGGAGGACTTGAATAACACATTCTACATTCTACCTATTGACCTTTTCTTCTAGGTTCTGCTTGTTTTATTG
Organism: Gymnoscopelus braueri; assembly: GCF_963280865.1. Classification (NCBI taxonomy): domain Eukaryota; kingdom Metazoa; phylum Chordata; class Actinopteri; order Myctophiformes; family Myctophidae; genus Gymnoscopelus; species Gymnoscopelus braueri. Next base: position 20,243,217 of record NC_137615.1, read on the forward strand.
TCCACATTAACTCCAGGTTTTATGTGAAAACATCATCACCACGCAGCAGTGCAAATTTCAAACTGCTGTTGTCTGTGAATTAACCTACAGTATATTTAAGGATTTGAGTTGTCAATGGGAGTTTTAGAACTTTCTTAGTCCATCGCAGGTTTTGCCTGTGTTTTCAACAACAAAACCTTTACAGCCTCAAACCATCCTAGTATTAATAATTAAAGCTCTATTAACCACATGAACATTCAGCAAAAATAGCAGATCTACAATCTCACAATGCGTCGCAAAACGATGCGATGTGTGTCAAATAAGTCTATAGGGTTTAAGTGGTTTTAAAGTCAAGTAGTTAAGGGTGCACAGGGTATCTGACGTGATGTCCAATAGGATGCACGGTTGGAGACCTGTGTTGCATGATGATTCCTCCCTCTACCGCAGTAGTTCCCAAACGGTGTGCCTCGAGGCACACTAGTGCGGCATAAGACAAGATCAGGTGTGCTTTGGGACACATTTGTGACAGCCACACATTATTGCAATATACCGTATATACAACTATACAAAAATACATATATTTATTGTTTAAATCTCTGACTATGTCTGTCTAGGTCTGTCTGACTATGTATTTATGTATGTATGTACAATTTACAAGTTAGGCATTTGATAATCCAGAGTGACAGTAAGCAAGGTGCCATTTTTGTGAGTTTGCTGTCATCTAAACTAAATAAAATGAATAATGGTTGTGCCAAATCTACACCTGTTTACGCTGAATTCATGTTCTTGGAGCATACAATAAGAGTTGCGAGTCCCCCCTTAATAAATTGAACTTCTGTACTTTACAGTTTGGCTGGGCACCAAAGAAAGGGGGATGCGCATAAAAAATCTAGGACAAACACTTAAATCCAACATATCTATTATTAATTGTATTGTTCTGCTTATGTGAAACTTTATTGTTCACATGTAAGCACAGTATTGCTTACATCACAGTGTTCCAACTCAACCTAGTCCTTTAAGTGATTTTTAACCTTTAGATGGCAGCAAACTCACAAAATTGGCCTATGGATTAGTTTCCCTACAGTATATATACAGTATATATACAGTATATATATATATATATATATATATATATATATATATATATATATATATATATATATATATATATATATATATATATATATATATATATATATATATATATGTATATATATATTATATATGTATATATATATGTATATATATATTATATATATATATATATATATATATATATATATATATATATATATATATACGGGGAAGAAAAAACATCCCATTTACAACTGGTAAACCTTTCAAGTGACCTCTCCATTGAGAGACAGCCCTCTTGCAATAGGTTCCAGAGCCATAGTGGGGGAATTGTGGCTTCTGTCAAAATCGTGTTAACTTTATAGCTTCTAGAAAAAGAACACTACTTCTAGGCGAAAACTAAGAACCCTGCAGGCTGGCAGACATATTCCCAGATGTCTGAGGTCATGTGCAACTGCAGGGCCAGGTACAAAGGCAGCGGAGTGAGCCAAGACACATACAGTAGTGGGCTTGCTTGCTTTCCCCATTATCATAAGGAAATTATAGAGGAATACAGTGGCAGTGGTGCAGTTGCACCATACAGACTGACTTGACCTACAGTAAGTTCACATTTCACAGCTCTGGTGTGAGTTCAGCTATGAGACAGGACATTGCAGCCTCTGGGCCAACTGTTCACTCTCTCTCTCCCCCTCTCCCCCCTCTCTCCCCCCTCTGACAGAAATGCATCTGCAGCCTGGCTGCCATTACCCGTTGGTCATCCCCTAGACTACGTCATTATAGAGGGCGTCAGGCTGCACTCTCAGGCTGCACTCTCGATAAATTAAATCTAAGACTGCATTTACACAGGGACAGTAAATCTGTATTTTAACCCTTTGTGCCGCAGAGCTGACGTTTTCACAGGGTTCATGGGTGAACTCAAACTCTCACATACAGAGCCTCAGAAAGATCTCTGCCATAAAGAGCCAAAAAACAAATGTTCTACTCTTTTTGAGTAAGTTCTGACATAATGATGCTGTCGGCAACAGTGCCTTCATGGGTGAATAATTTTCACCTATTCCATTTTACCTGAAATCCAGCTGACCACTTAGATATCATAATTGGACATTTTGTGTTAATAAATATTCAATCTCTTTATCATATTATTTTCCCCATCACATGGGAATAAAAATAAATGTATTCAATGTGTCACTGCTAGTGCTTCATGCAGCTATACTGTGTACTCATTCAGGTTGAAATTGTATCGTAGTTTTATTTAAATCATTTATTTTGCTATCCCAGACCCAGGGGGTCAAGTCTTGACTTCCTCAACTGCGAATGAATGAAGCAGGATCCATTTCAGCAGCTAAGGCTCCAACTTGTTTCTCCTCTTTACATTTAGCCATGGAATTTAAAGACCAACTTGGCCCTTGACTTTCACTAGCAATATGGTTGTTGCCACTTTGCATGTGAAGAGGCCCCCTGCTGGTTGGTATAGGGCTACATTTTAAACAGAAGTATTACGGCAACATGTGTAGCCACGGCACATTGTCAATTCTTTAATTATATAGTTGCCCACAGATGTAATGCATAAAATAGGCTAGATCACAAATGACTAGATATCATGCATAAAATAGATCCCTAAAGAAATATGTGGTGCGCGATTTTATATACGTGCAATTGTGCGACTCCTTAAAACACTCATACTAAAACTGACAGAAGATTAGGATTGCCCAAATGCCAGATGACGTAGGCTACACGGTAGACCATAGCCTTGCACTTGAAGTTGCCTCAATTTAGTTCAAGATGTCGTGTAGTTAGGTGTCACATCGACAGAATGATTTGCAATAATAACCCCCCCAGCCATCTGTGTTGAGAACTAGCACTATTTTTAGCCTTGCAGTGAGAAACAATCTTATTAGGAGATTTAAACTTCGCCCCAGCTTGGACTTGAGGATTCACGCATGGTTCTCTCGCTGTTTATTCTCCGCCGTTTCTTCTCAGTTGATATCATATAGTCCTACGTGTCTGAGTGAGAGTTGAACGTGTTTGGTGTCAGCTCTGGTGTAATAGAAAACGACCCTGTCGCGGCATAGCCTAATGGAAAACTCCGGACTCCGGGTCTCTGTTCAGAATGCATAAAGGCGAAGCAAGCGAGAGAGCTTTCAATCAGGGCTCAGCTTGAATTAACCACTCACTGTTAAATGGATCTGTGCGTCCCTCGCTTGACGCAGTGAGCAGCAGCACCTTTGAGTATATTCCAACCGAAACTCTGGACATTTTCATCAGAAAATATCCCATACCTCTTTTGAAAATATCTTGGGGTTTCATGGTGACACATTACCAGCTTTTCTATCGGGAAAAGGCTTACGAGGCGTTTGCTCCGCGATTGCAAGAAGGTAAGCCTTTCATAGCCAGTGGAATGCTGTTCTATTAGATACTTATAGCAGTAAAGCATGGTAGTTTAAACACATTTATTTCCTTCCCCGAACTTTAACTATAGTCACAATATAGCTATAGGCTATTTTCAAATGGATAAGAATAGTTTATTATTATTATTATTAGCATATTGTAGCCAATATTATATGGTTAGTATTGATATTGTAGGCTATCATATCTGTAGTCATGTTAATGCATTTCATGGATATTTGTTGCTAATTGCATTTAACAGCAACAAATGTAACCTGCTGTAAATTGTAATAATTTACATATAATTGAATATTAATGTTGCGGTCTTTGTACAGTAGGCTATTGGTAACTTTACCTGCAATAGACGCCGTAAAGCGGACACTATGGGTACTTATTAAGCTGGTTGCTTAAGGAACTATTTGGAATAGAACGAGAAAGCTGGGAAGTTTTGTCTTGTAGGAAAACCTTAGCGTTTACCCGTCGTTACATCTCAAAACAGTATTATTAGTTTTCTAAAATAAAACAAACAAAAAGAGTGATTTTCTAGTATATTGTAGTTTTGTAGTGCCATACAGTATAATAGATCCAGAGGTTCAGAACCATGGACAGAGGTTCAGAACCATGGACTGAGGTTCAGCACCACGGACAGCGCGCGGTTTGCTTTGCCGTTGGTTAAGTCCAGTGGTTCTCAACCTTTTCAGGCTGCGACCCCCTAAAATAATCATATTTGAACTGGGGACCCCCCCACCCTGACAAGCACTTGGAATGTATAGGAGTTGAGGCATTACATTTAGTTTGACTTGCTTCCACAGATAAATATTGTGAAAATAACAGATCTACAAGCTCACAATGCTGTGAGCTTGTAGATAAGCTATTTTCACAATTTTTGCCTCTTTCTTATATTATTGACAATTTGGCCGATGTTTGACCAGTTTTTATAGTATATTTTTTTGATTATTTTTGATGCATTAATGTTCTTTTTTTAATGTATTAAAAAGGTCTCAAAAGTCCTTAAATTGTCACTTCTCTGTCATCTGGGGATCCCCAAAAAATCATGCGGGGACCCACAGGTTGAGAACCACTGGGTTAGTCAATGAAAAGACGTTTCCACTGGGTCAAGAAATTAAAAAGATTAGATTCATAAAAGTGAGCTTATAGCTGCATGCACCATGTTTCTACTCTTTATACCAAGGCGAAATACTTTCTAGTCATTCTGACCATGAAGTTATACCAAATACAGTTTTACTTACCGTACCGTCGCAAAATGACAGCTCGCCAGACCTGCACGAAAAACTCATAGAAGTAGCCTAATGAGTTAGGTTACACGTAATGACTCGACCAATTGTGTTCTCATGATGACCAAATGCATTACATGGAATGTGCCCTTTATGTTTGCTACCTGTTAAGCTTTATAGACAGTTACTAATAGACATTTAGCTGACAGCTTTTGCCATTTCTCTGGATTGCACTTTGATGTATCTCCACTCTGACATCACTCTGAAATGCACCTCATAACCATTTGAGATGTGAATGCATTTAAATAGTAAATGTCTGCCCAGTTGTTGCTTGAAAAAAATATATGAATACAGACCTAATTTGGGGATCAATTTTAAGAGAAAAATATTCTACTGTACTGTATGGCATAACAACTATTAATCTATAGGCAAAAACAAAGTTTACTATCCACTGGATTTACATAGGTGTTTTTATGGGGGAAAGAGAATCTGGTATCATTACTACTGGCAGTAGCCTACAATGAGGCATAACATTACATAATAAAGTCTACTGTGCTAAAGTAAGAAATTGCAGTTATCATTCAGCAGTTGCATTAAATTAATGTGTTTTATTAATTCAAGCCCCAATTGTTTTTTTTTGTAGGACCTCTGTCTTACTTTACTGTAACTTTACATTTAAAGAGAGGAGTTGTGAATCTTTCATAATATGTTAGTTGTGCTGCTATTGCTGAAGCTTTCTTTCACATTAGCCTTCACATCTCCCTTTCCCTGTCTCCCTTATCTTGATTATGCGGTTGGATGATTGAGTCAGCTATTTTGTATGCAAGTTGCCATAGCTTGGTTCTTTGTGGAGGAGAGTGAGATCGTGCAGTGGATACTGAAAGAGAATTACAGCTTCTCATGACGGTACAGAGTGCAAAGGATGAGGCTGTCCTGTTCGATGAATTGCTGTTTGAGACAGACAGATATCCCAGGGGAGAAGGTTTTAGAATGGCAAGCATGGGAAATGGCTGTTCACGTGACTGTATCACACGACTGTGTGGTGGGTGCAATTTGAATTGTTGTTGAATCCAAATAGGTTTTTTGGATACTAAAAGTGAGCCCTATGGTATGGCAATAATTATAATGGTGACAGGAAGACTCAGATTCAATGCTGATTGTATATCAGAACCAGATAGCATTGTATGCTTTGTAGTGGTTAAAATGTGTGGACTGCAGTTATAGACATTTGTCTGCAGAGCACCTCAGTAAACTCATTTACTCAGGATTACAAAGCCCACTTGTGGTAATCCTCTGATAACCATGATGGTAATGATGGCATTAATGATGTCTGTGTGGGGTGTCAGTCGTGACTCCTAATGTGATGATGAAGACATTGTTCAGTGGACATGAACCCTACCATGTTGATGTCTTGAAGCATCGTATTGGTGATGGAAAATGCCGTTATCTTTTATTTTTTGTGCTGTAACTTTTCTACAGCTCAGTGAAAAGTTCTCTAGGCTTGACATCGAACACAGATGCTCAGGGTATATGGTTCACTATGTGTTAACTATGTGTAAAGTGTAATTAAACGGACCAGTCATACTTTGTAGACAGAGCTGAGAAGCATATGGTAAAACAGCATGCCCGATTTCAGTTTCAGCCAAACAGTATTTTACAGCCCTATAATTCAAACAACAACTTGCTGCACACTGAATAATGTGGAGTTTGTGGACTATGTTACTAGAGCTGTTAGACCTCTGAAGCCAGGCATCTCATGTGACACTTAACCTTTCCCGAGGGCACTACTGTATATCTATCTTCAGTTTGTTTGTTTTTGTCCTGATATTGGATTTCTGTCGCCCGAATCAAATTCAATCAAGGACAAACATGTCTAGAATGGCTATGATTTTCTATTCTTACAGTCACGCAAACCTGAAAAAGTCATACAATTTCAACTAGTGCCGATGGCACACAAGTTTTGAAAATGTCACAGAAACATTTTCGTAATCTCCTTTTCAATCTCTCCTTTCAAGTGTTTAAAGTCGAACATGGCCATGTATCTTTGTAGGAATAAAAGCTCAAATAAACACTCAGCCTAAAATAATATTAAAACTGATAGATTTGCTCTATTGTGATATAGTCAAGAAATGAAACTGTTTTGCTTATGTGTAGAGACTCTCCTGAAACCTAACAATTTAACTGTACCAAACATAATTATTGCGAGATGCCATTTATAATCTACATGCATTGCATAATAGATTCCATAACATGAAATTCCTTATTCTCTATTACATACAACATACCAGTTTACCAAATCAATGTATTTTGTTACGTTAAAATGTGTCTAATGTCTGTTATTAATTATCTATATGTCTCATTATTCTTATTCTTATGTGTTATTAACATATTACACCCTGTTTTCTACAGCCGTGACTTTACCTCTACAATTATAAAATGCTTTAGACCCCTTTTGTGACCCTTTAGTTTTATGACAAATGCCATACTGTAGTTACATGGGCAGTAGACAATTTATCATTGTAGAGCTGCAGCAAACGATCATTTCCTTAATCGATTATTTGATTAATTGTCCTCAAGTGATCCACCTAAGAAGTATTAGGCCATTGACTTCTTAATAAGCTTTTTTTTTTACATGTTTGTACATTACGTATTTTAAGTATTAACATTTGTGGTGATAATATACAGTATCATTGATAGGGCTGAAAATACAAAGCTGGTGCCTATAACATCAGTCTCCTTTGGACATGTTTTATTGTGCTTTTGCTGTTGAGATTATATTATATATAAGAAATTAAACAAAGTAGCATTAGCGAACTTCACCTTGAATCAGTTTCTTGTGCAGTTCATTAACTAGAAATCACGTTTACAGAGCTATGGCCCGGTCTCATCGGTTTTATTGAAAGTGGCAGCGAAGGCCCTTTAGATGTGAAAAAACAGAGTAGGCATTTTAACCTTGACAGTTTTCACAATTGCTACAAACTATTATTCGGTACACCGACATACAGTACTTTTCTTGTCCCTCTATTAGTGTTTCTGTTGAATCAGTATATTAGTGTTACTAAATTGTATGTGTGCTATTTGTTAAGACATTACATGTAATTCCTTTTAAGACATCACTGATTACAACAAAGAATCAATCAGCATGTAACTGAGAAGATAGCTGCAGTCGGAACAGAATTAACTACTGTATGTTGACGGCTTATGGGGATCAGTTTGAAGATGTAGGGACTCGCTTAGGGATGAGGAAGTCTGTCATAATTAATTAAGGGGTCCACAAAAATTAATCCACCCAGTGTGCCAGAAACAATTCTATGTAGTTTCCTGGCCACCTGCTGTCTGCCTTATGCTAGCCGAGAACCTTTGGTAAACAACCATCGCACAAATGGCAGAATGAGACATATGAAACATAGCTCTGTCTCTCCCTTGCCATCTCTGCAAAGTAATTAGAGGCTGGGTTACAAAACGCCATGGCAGTATACCTGCAGGCACCTGCGTTGATGGACCTGCCTGTATATGAGTACCCATTAAGTATGGTGATATGTGACATGTTTGTTAAGGCTCACCTCAGAGGCTCTTCTATTGATAAAGATTATTGCGTGGGTTTAACAGAGTGAGCTGCTCTCTTCAGCCAAATGCCTGCTCTTGTTAGACACACACACACACACGCACACGCACACGCACACGCACGCACACGCACACGCACACACACACACACACACACACACACACACACACACACACACACATACACACACACACACACACACACACACACACACACACACACACACACACACACACACACACACACAGGGTGATGTATATAGAAACTGCGATGCTTTCAGGGCACTATAGACTCAAATATAAGGGGTTATATGCCTGTCCAGTTTTAAGTGGAAGTATGCTTGCAACTATTTCTAACAATATTTGTTTATTTATTTCCTCTTTTTTTTAATCTATAATGTTTTTAGTTTGTATGGATGATTAAGCAAGATGCAACAAGCAAAACCAGAACAAAACCACATTGTTGTAAAAAGCCTGCCACAGTAGTTATTATAAGAATAGTTTGCAGTTTAAGAAAGCTGAATGTATGTCTACATTATGTCAGCTTGCATACAGTGTTTACCTACATCTTTGTGCAGCTGGTGTGTCATTTCTAAAGAAACATTTCAAAAATAATTCCAATAGTTAGTCAGAAAACATTGCCTTGGAATTAGCTATGAAAATGTATGTATGAAGTTATTTTGCAGCCATTGAATGGTGTTAAATTCATTGACCCTTTGAATTATAGCCATCTTTTCAAGTACTTCTCTCTTCTCTCCAAAAAATTATAAAAGACTGAGAGTCCTCAAGCTCCAAACAGACCAACAGAAGGGTATCCAAATATGTAAATTTATATTCCATGGCTCACTTAGAGCCCTCTAACACACTACTAGACTGATGCAAATTATTTTGCATCAAAAGTGAAAACATGGCTAACCCCAAGCATATTTTCCAGCTTGCAATTGCCAAGTGGACTTTTGTTTCTAAAAGTTTTTAATGAATAACCTAGTTTGTCACAAATCAAATGACAGGCTTATACAATATACAATACATTAATATTGTATATTGTTATGACACTCATTGAAGTATTAGGAATGTGGTACTGTATGTGAATCAGGTTTCAAGTAAACAGTTGCCCAGTGTAAAGTGGCATAACACTTTAGATGGGGTAGGGGTAGGTGGGTGGGTGGGTGTTGGTGTGGGTTGTAAGAGGTATATAGCTCATATGCCAATTCAAATCACCCACACATACCCACACACAATCACACTCAAACTCACACAAAGAGTACTGCGCTGAAAAGACAGGACACCGATCACTTTAATTGGTTCCTTGGGGAAATATAAAATCCAAGATGCAGGTCCTTAATGTACAAGTTATTCAAAAAGAACATACATTGCAAATTGGATTTTCAAAATTGGATTTAATTATAATTTAAAATATTATTTGGGATTCAGCTGATTAATTATAATGTAAAATATAATTTGGGACTCGACTGATTAGACCTGTGATTGGTCATTATAACGTTTTTCAGCTTTCTACCCAATTATAAAATTAAAATCAATAACCATTCACGTGCTGAGACATACTTATTCCATGAGAGGTTATCCTAATGCCATTACATCCTGTTTTTGTTTTAATAACACCTTACAATGAGTCACAATACCCTCTATCAAATGTAATAAAAAACTATCAAGGAACATGAATCAATGCATCACCTCTCTCCTTATACTGTATGTCTCAAATAGCCAGTTTGATAGATGCTGAAGTATATAATGAGGTGAGATACTTGACCCATTCAATGATGGCTATAGGCAAAAATCAAGGGTTAAATGCACAATGCTACAGTATCTTCTTGTGCACATCCAGCTGGCAGTATGTCTTTTGTGCTATATTTCTCTTCTGCACTCTACTGATAAAGACAGTAACCAGTGCCAGTGGCTATGAAGGACTCTGTCCCTCTCCGTACATTAAAGGAAACTCATAATGGAGCTGAATACTCCATGACTCTATCTTTAAACTAGCAGTGTGCCCAAGGAGGAAGGAAGAGGGGTTTATCTGCCTGTCGTTTTTAGCTTGGAGCTCTCCATTGCTGCTTTCAGACTGAACACACAATCATCTTAACCCATTAAAACCGGGAAAGCATCTGTCATTGTCTCCGCCAGGCCAAGGGCATGGCAGAGACTATGTTTTGCACCCTGTCCGTCCGTCCATCCGTCCGTCCGTCCATCCGTGTGTGTCGGTGTGTGTGTGTGTGTGTCTGTCTGTGAACAGCTAATCTCCAGCACCGTTGGCTTGATCGCAGCTAAACTGTGCACACACACTCCCCAAATGTTTCACATGGGCCCGTTATAGCGCCACCAGGAGGCCGATTTTAGCAAAACTATTTTTTTGACAGTACTCCTACAGATTTTGTCCAAACATCACGCAAAACACAGTATCTCTAGAGTCATTAAACGAAACAGGTCTTTCCGATTTTTCATATTCCATCCTGATTGGCTAAGATTGCCTTCCAAAGTTTGCAGGAGTGCTCCGTTTTGAACAATATGCCTCAAATCATGAACACAGCGTGCCATTTCCGTGATATTTTGCACGCACATTCCCACTAGGCCGAAGAAGAAATGCACGCAAAAAAAATCAAATCAGCCTCATGGTGGCGCTATAACAGGCCGATTCGTGTTTTTACCTATAACTGCACCGATCTGTGTAAAACTTTGTAAGCGCACTCCCTAGAGGCCGAGGAAAAACCTTGGCCCTGCATTTTTCACATCTGCCTTTTATAGCGCCACCCGGAGGTCGACTTATGTAAAAGAAAAACTTTGATATTACTCCTTCAGATTTTATCAAAATGTCACGCAAATCGGTACACATTATCTCTATAGTATATACCTTATCTCTAAACTTTAGATTGACATCTAAAATTTGCAGGAGTGGCCCGTTTTGAACAAAAGGTGAAACTTTGCACGCACATTCGCACTTCGTTGAGGAACAAATGCCACCCTTTTAACATTGCCCTATTGTAGCGCCACCAAGAGGCCAATTTTTGCAAAACCTTTTTTTATATTACTCCACATTTTATCCAAACATCACACAAATCGGTACACATTATCTCTATATAGTCAAGTGATCAAGACTGATCCCTCCGATTTTTCATGTTCCATCCTGATTGGAGAATTACGAACATTGCTGGCCCACAATAAACTACCTGACCTGGCGAGCACTTTTTCTAAATTTAGATGTTTTTGCGTTGACGATTCAAAAATAGCAGATCTACAAGCTCACAGTGCGCCACTTCGTGCCGCGCTGCGAGCTTGTACATCTGCTATTTCTGTTTAGTTTTTTTTATCGTGAAAGTGTTAAAAAAAATTATCATTATGAATTACGATGAGAACTACTGATTTAGAAGACATTTGTAGAATCGACCTCAGGTCTGAATGGGTTAAGTGAGAGCCAAGAAGACATAACCAATCAAAATGACCAGTCTGAAGGGCACATATGTGCTTTAAATGTTGTCTGAAGGTCACACCGTACTCAACCACAATGATGGGCAATTGTCTGACAGGTGATTTGAGCTGTAGCTGATTGCTTGTTGTAGATCTCATGGTTTAGCGCAGGGATGGCAAACTCATTTTAGCTCAGGGGCCACATGGAGGAGGGCCAGAGGGCCACAGGGCCGGACCGGTACCGGACCGGTACCGGACCGGTACCGGACCGGTAAAATCGTGGCATAATAACTAATAATAACAATAACAACAACTTCAGATAGTTTTCTTTGTTTACTTTACTTAGTCTTAGTTAGTACAAGCACATTCTGAAAATGTAAACTTCACAAATAGGGATGGCCAAATGGACACATTTTATTAACCGTTTACCGTTAGGCCTTACCGATTAATTAATCGATAACCGTTAAGAACTTTTTTCTTTTCTTTTTGTGCCAAAATACATTTTATTTCAAAGGGGCAAGTCTACACAGTTTGTTTTGTGTCTCCAGCAGAGTTTCTAGTGTCTCTATCTCTCTCTGGAAGAGGTTGCACATGAACTCTGCAGCCGCACTGAGGCGCTCCAACACAAACAATACCAATACAAAGACGAGGAAGAAGAAGAGGAAAGTGGAAGTTACGTGTGGTTGCAGGTGTAGACTTGGCCAAAAAACAATTAAAACATTTTTGGCACTTTTTATTTTTTTATTTTTTAATGCTTTGCAAAATCATCTTGCGGGCCGGATTAAACTAGTTAGCGGGCCTGATCCGGCCCGCGGGCCGTATGTTTGACATCCCGCTAAACTTTAGCGGGAAAAGATGTAACATATCATAGGACTCCTATACTGTCAAATATGACTGGCAAGGCTATACCCATGGACAAAATCGTCTAAAATGTGGCTGCAGCCAAGTTGTCTGCAACAAAAGAGGAAACAAAGATAATAGGCAATGTCATGTAACATTGCTCTACATGTTGAAAATGAATGCACAAACATCTGGATTCTCAAACTGCTGACGGGGTCCACACTTGAGATCAACAGCTGAGCTCAACACCTGCAACTACTCAGCAGGGTGACATATCATAGATCTGCATCTGCATTTAATTATCAGTATTTAGCAATATGGCATGCACTGCTCCTCATAGGATGAGTATTTGCAGAGGACACATTTCACATATGTTCATGTACTGTGGCAAATTACCCCAACCACAACAACTATTATTATTAGTAGTATTATTAATAGTAGTAGTAGTAGTAGTAGTAGTAGTAGTAGTAGTAGTAGTAGTAGTAGTAGCAGTGGTAGTAGTCGTAATAATAGTACGCACGCACGCACGCACGCACGCACGCACATGGATGTAAATTATATCTGTATTTTAAGTTATGGTTTAGATGTTGCAACAACTATTTTACCCATCTTTTTTAATCTAGGATGACCCAAAGAATGGATCCTGCAGTTTCAGTCAGGGTAAACTTTACCCTGATGGGACAGTAGCTGCAAAATGCATTTCTTATGATAATGAATGGAGGATCAAAATCTAATGTCTAATCATGTTGCTATTTAAAATGGTGCAGTTGTTGACAACGATATATTACCAACAGATTGATATAATACCTTGTGCTAACGAAGAGTAATGGTGATGAGACATGTCTTCCAATAACTGCTTCTTGATTCAAGTGACATTCATTGTGACGCTCTTACAGCAGGAGGCTTTAATCTGATCATTCACATCTGCAGGAATTGTTTTTGATTACATTTTAGCTCAATGATGGGTGAGCAGATGGTTACACTCAAGCCCATCAGTGAAATATGCATTATAATGGATATTTTATAAATAATAAGCAGACTTATTCATATTTTCGTTTACTCTCATACCTGTAGACGTCCACGTTTGTTGTAATGTAGGGATCATAAGTCACCTTGCAGGGAAATAATTATAAGTTAACTGTTTTAGCTTTGGAAAGATTCTGACTGTGGAACTTGTCAAGGACACTAATATACCTTTACATCTCAACTTAAGGGTCTCTCATTTCTTTCATGATAGTCTATATAAATCTTTGTTTCTGCTAGCCAAGGTACTTAACTTACCTGCAAGCACATACTATGTCTCGTCATAATTAAACAGCTGAAACGATTTCAAACCAGCCATGTAATAACTGTTCACACGTTTGAATAAAGTACTTCTATCTAAAACCTAAATCAGTAATAGTATATCCTGGGGAAATCTAACAAGTGTCAGGGGGAAACAGGAGAGTAAATGTTACCATAGAAACTGCTTCCCAACTTGGAGCAAACATACTAGCATCTACTTATGAAAATGTGCTAGCATTCACACCATTATAGGCCACAGTGTATCAGAAGAGCTCCTCTGCCTCCCTGCCTTAATGGTTTATTGACTTTCCCAGATGGCTATAATGTGATGCAAATCATTCAACGAGCACTGTTTTTCAAGCAATCACCTAATATAGATGCCCGCCTGTGCGTCTTGCTTTGAAGAAATATTCACACAAAAACTTTAAACAGCAAAGGACATCAAATCATGACTGGTCTACTGATGTATATACCCCAGTGAGGTCATCCATTTTGTGCATCAAAGGACATTTTGTGCTATAACGAGGCACAATCACAACACTCATTTGATTCATTTTGTTGAGAATTTCAGTGAGAGCTGTATTTGTTATGCATCTTTGAGCATGCAGATGATAGTGTACACGGTAGCTAATTCCAAAAAAGTGGTCTTTTGCTAAAGTGATTGATTGCAGAGTAATAAATGTAGGCATAACATTAACAGAGCTACACCAACTGAATGAAAGCACTATATTTCGGGTGCCTAAAGTCGAGAGTAATGAAGTCAGTTTTTGGCGTGCCAAGTTTTCCGAGTGCTGTTACAAAATACTATGATGATGATTCATGCTAGATTCAGCGCTTTTCTTGGCCGCTTGCTTACAATAAACCACTTTCAACCGGGCATGACATTATAGGCTGGTTTGGTTACCTATACCCAAATTCCACCTGGGTAAACACCATTGTGGAGGTTGAAGTCACAAAACCAGTATCAGAGGTATAATATCTTGTGACTAACTTCATTTATCCCATTGTATGATGTGCTGTGAGAGAGGACAAACCAGTTTGCAGTGTTGGGGTACATAATTTTCTTTAATGATTATTATCTGCAATGACAGCTGGCTAGGATAGTAGGCCTTCCCCAGCTGCGGTGCATCAATCTGATGGTCCACCTGTTGTCTTTTCACTCACTCACCCTCTGTTGCTCATTAAACAGTGCTGCCTTTCAGGGCGAATCAGCTCAGTGTGGCTGTCACCCACTGTGAGACCAGAACAGATAGAGATGGAGATAGAGAGAGCAAGAGAGATAGGGGGATCACAGAGAGAGAGAGATGAGAGAGAGAGAGAGAGAGAGAGAGAGAGAGAGAGAGAGAGAGAGAGAGAGAGAGAGAGAGAGAGGGGGAGGGAGGGAGGGAGGGAGGGAGGGAGGGAGGGGGGGGGCTCTTGGGTGCCAGATTGTCAGGCCTGTGAGGTGTTATTCCTGAAATAAATATGGAGATTATGTGTAAATCCTGTGTGCCAATTATTCTTTCCCAGTTCTTTAGTAAAGACCACCTGGGTTTTTGTGTGAAACCATGCAAGAAAAAAAAATACACGAAGACGTCCACTTTATGTTTTCTTGTCAAGACGCTGGTTCCCTTCCACGTGGGAAGGAGATTATGAAGTGTGCTGTGCTTTTGACAGATCCAGTGTTGAAATCTCATGCAATCATGCCCACAGGGTTGACAAGTGTCCTTGTCACATGTCATGCTAGGTTGGCAAGACTTTCTATGAAGCCTATCTATAATGAATTATAGATAGATAAGCATTATACGCCTTCATAATGCCTTATGATTTTGAGGTCAACCATAATGGATAGAAAATGAGGTTATGGTATGCCATGACAGCTTTATCTTGCAGAGCCATGATCAGAGATCTCCACCTACTGATACGTCTGGGCCTAGAACATCGACTTAAAACATCGGCGAGAACGGCCGCCAGCAAACCTATGCCCACTAATTTGAAAACCAACCATATCACTGTGCAATGCAGTTATTTAAAAAAAGAAAATCTGAATTGTTTCCACCCAGTTTTAGCCCATTCGTTGAATTCATATGTCACCAGATGGAGATCTCTGGTCGTGGCTATGTGAGACTAGCTTCAATTAAAGGAAGCTAGTCTCTAGCAGCCCTCACACTTACGTCGCAGCGCCAATCCGACTGATATGCCCATATATGGAGATCTCTGTATCTGTCCTTGTCCCTTTTATGCCCATATATGGAGATCCCTGATGTCATTAGCATATGCCCATATATGGGCATGGGGATATGCCCATATATGGAGATCTCTGTATCTGTCAGTCCTTGTCCCTTTTATGCCCATACAGTATATGGAGATCCCTGATGTCATCAGTGTATGCCGTATATGGGCATGCCCCCTTTTGTGCCCGTATATGGAGCTGACTGATTTGTTTGCGCCTGATGCCATGACGACACATTGAGGTTAGACAACAAAGTCCATATTTGGGCGTGGCTGCATTGGAAACTCCTTATATGGTTATGGCTGAGTCAAGTTTAAGCTTTGTTTTACGTAGCTATAAGCACATTATACGTAGAACACCCATACTTTACTTGAAAGTACAGACAATAATGAGCTGTCATAAATAATGTATGTCCATAACCACACTCTCCACTCATAATGGTTACATAATACACCATGATAAGGCTATATCTTTCTTGCAAATTGGGTATGTATTATGAACATTAAACGATGCATGATTTAATTAGTCTTATTATGAATGCCTTATGACTGTTGATAATAAGGCATTATATCAACAGCTTAAGTCATTATGAAGGCTTTCAGCAACTTTTAATGCATTAGGCATGCATTATATGTGGTAAGAAGGCATCCATATTACATTATTGCATTATAGAAATGCATAGATAGTGTTACCAAAGATATTGGTTTGTTTCACAATTGCTAATACAAAGTTACTGTCACAAAATAAATTGTCCTCTATAGACTTGCAAACAGAGTTAGCAAAATGTTCACTTGAAGTGGCAGGATATTGCAGAATATGTCTAGATAGAGTCCTAGCTCTGTTAGTGTTATCAAGAGATTTACAGCATTTCTATTTTCATAGGCCAGTTGTGCTAAGGCACAGAAAGCTTTTGTGGGGTAAATTTATCAATGGAGTGCACAAACGAACTTATAGTTGAGCCCAGGAATCAAGTGAGATTTATCACGCAGGTGTACCCTGTCAATTCTAGCGTGAGATTTGTACGCTGTTGATAAATATGGCGCAGCCTCGCCCCACTTGTTTTTCAACATGAAAAAGCGGAATTCGGCTGAGAAGAGGAACTTCTCCAACATGTGAAGTTACCCCACCAATCATCTCTCATCTTCAAATGCGTGGCATGGCACATGCTATTTGCATACACAGGGCACAAACCCGATACCTGACACACACACATACAATAAGAAAATATAACACAGATAAAACTAAAATACGACCGCATTTGTAACAGAGCAATTGATATGTCAGAAGAATATGGTCTGGGTAAGAAAAAAAAGAAAAACATATGCATCTTCTTTATTAATTCTAGCCATAAGTAAAGATATATCCTAAATCAAGACCTGAATCATTAATTCAATCATAAGTAGCCTAAGCGTTGTCTGTTTCCCGTACGTTGTTGAATGACACCAATCAATCACATTGTCATGATTGGTATAAGTTTGGGTTTTAATTTAACCCCCGAGCAGAGCACACTGCTGTTTTGCAGTATAAAGAAGTCCTGCGTCTCCTCCCGTGGTCTGTGGCCGAGAGCCGTGTGACACCACGTTTATGAGAGATAGATAGCCTGGGGCTGTCATCATATGAACGTTTATGGAGTGACTGATTAATGCGTGAACATTAATGGAGGCTGGTGTGTGGTGGGCTGGTTTGGTTACCTATATCTCTGATCTCCCGCTGCCACTTGCGCTGGCTGGGCACAGACAGCATCCGAGCGTCGGGTATATCCTTAAACGAGGTTCCACATGACTCCAGAAAGACGTAGCATACTGTAGGCTACCCAAGTTGGGAGACTTCACTCTCATGTCATAAAAATATTCCAGCGCAGCAGTCCCCAAAATCTTCTCGCAAGTATGCGTTCATCTTAACACAGAGCCAGTAAAGCACTGTTTAAATGGCTGAATGATTAAGCATCTAACTTGTAACATTGTAAATATGTTATATTGTTTTTAATTGCTCGATTTTAATTGCTTGTACACTTGGAAATATCCTACCAATTTCATATGACACATTGTCAATGTATGCCTTTACAAAATATATTTCTTTCACATGTATCATTTATTAGTTTTAGAGCAATACATTTTTGGAGTGGACATACATATGTTCAGATGCCTGTCAGATGGTCAGACAATGCTGCTCCGCATGTCTATGATGGAACAAACTGGTGTAGACAAATCCTACTCGCCGTCAGACCAGGCGTGAGATCTGAGCGGGCCGTACGTCAAAGTCAAAGTCAGGATAGATTGATAAATGCCGACAATTACGCCCATAATTTGGTCTAGTCCACTTTGATAAATGAGGGCATTGAGTGTACCTAGAAATGCTACTGTAAGTGCACCTGTTGTGTCCATCACCTGTTGTGTCCATCACCTGTTGTGTCCTGTCTGTTTCCTTAGTACCTTTGCTTCCAATGAATGCATCAGCATGGTGGACTATTTGAACACCTTTTCCTGCTAGTAGAATTCATAGCTTTTACTAATGATGCCAGAATGCTTCTGTTCTAATATTTATAATTCATTAATTTATATATAGTGAATGGCTCAAAACCTTTTGATTTTAAGCAAACTAGCCTCTAATTGTAAAAAAAAGAAAGTCCATGCATATGAGAAAGAGGTTACAGATCCAACGCAATTCATGATGTTTCACCGTTTCCTTTGTGATCCTCCCACAAAACTCCATCCATTATTAGTATATTACAATTGGATCTGGTGCACCCAGGCTTTTCGTTCCCATACTTGACGATAAACAGTTGTTTCTATGCTTCTTTAACTCAATTAAGGGCAAGACCACATACTGTAATGAGAGGTACAGTATATCCCAATGCATTGTGGAACTTTGTCATTACCAACAGGCATTATTACCAGCCTACCGGCAAAGAACATCCACATTTCACAATAATAAAAACTTCTCTGTTCTGTCCTATCCATGTGGTTTTTGGGGATGCAAAACCCCCCCCAAAAAAAACATCTGGACTCATCAAAGCCTGATGGTAAAACAATATGTTCCTGTTCTTACGCGTTGTGCTGACTGCAGACAACTGAAAGGGTGTCATGAATACAACACAACACTTGTTGGCTCTTCTGACACCCTTTAAAGGTGACATCCTTAGAGGTTTTAGAGAGTATTTTATGCTTAATGAGAAGGTGAGACCACCCTGATTGGCAAAGCTTTGATTTGTCTTGTGAATTGGATTCACACACAATCACCTGAATAAGGATATTATTAACAATAATAACAACTTACTCCCCACACCTTTGGGGAATGTGTTACTGTCACTGTACAATAAATGTGTCCTCTGCATTTACCCATATACTGAATATAAAATATGCTTTTCCCATTTTTGCATGGTACTGTATGATTAACCATATCAAAGTGAGGAAATCGTTTTTGCCAAATGTTTAAAATGTCTTATCAGTGGTTTTCTTAATTTACACACAGTAGGCTAATCCAGTGGTGCACAACCAGCATTGGTTCACTATATTTGAGCTTTATCACCCACAACATTTTCTTATCTAAAAGAGAAAAAGCAAGGTGAAAGTCATCTGATCTGAACTAAATGCATCTCTTTGAATGATGACTCATCTTTAATTACTCAACTAGAAGTCTGTGCTTGCAAAGATAAATTATTTCATACAGTAGGCATGTATTTGATTCCAATAATTGAGCATACATTCTCTGGAATGCAGTGGTGGGACAAGCATCTAATGAAAGATTGGTTGGCATATTAATCATAATGTAGAAAAGGCTGAACATGTAATGAATTCTCTTTGATATTACTATAAGATTAGGATCTTATTAAAATTATAATCCCTTCTGACCACCATGTAAATCCACATTGCCCATATCCCAAACAGAAGAACAAGGCAAGATAGTACAGCTAACTTTAAAGAGATTTGAGTTTGACAGCTGTATCCTTTACTGTCTAATGTGATTTCCACGGCAGAATTCTTATCTCTGCTTCTCTGCCTATGTGTCTGTATTTTTAATTAATGTATGTTGGGTCTTCCACCCATCATTATTCTCGCTGTTTATGAACACTCTGCAGATCCAGTTTAGCTGATCTGCCCAATGAGAGAGATCTATAAGAAGGAGTCAAGTTGATTACAATGGCCTCGACTACTGCATCAGGCTGCCACAAATACATACACATTATGTATAATCAGAAAATAAAACATTAACACTGACAAGACATTTCAATATTTTGTACGCAACATTGACATACTTTATTTTTAAATTGAATGGCTCAGGTTTTGGTCATGGCCTTGACTCTGAGCCGACCTGGTTTGGAATGTGGGTCTTTCCAACTGTTCCAGTCCATACTCATCAGTCTTCCACATTAATTACATGACATTACTTTATTAATGTTTGAACCTGTTTGATAGAAATGAGCAGCAGCAACAAAGAGTGCAATGCATAAATATTTCATTGCAACTGTGTTAAAAGAGATGGCACCGGGCAGCTTCTGACACACCGTGAGCCCACCATGTCAAAGCACTTCACGTTAAAAATGAAATACAGACCTCCCCAAGGACGGCAGTCACAGGTCTCCAGGATACATCAAAGCCTAAAAAAATACCAAAAGTTCCTGTCTGTGAATGTGTCAGCAAGTTAAAGGCAGTAAATTCCACAGGTTTATTTCTCCTCTCTCTCTCTGTCTGTCACTGTCTCTCTCTCAATCTCTCTCTCTCTCTTTCAATCTCTCTCTCTCTCATAACTGGTATACCTCAGGGGTGTAGTCATGGACTGTCTGCATTTACTCTAATGACTTTGTCCTCTGCCTAGTGTCATTATTAACATCTGCCTTTGTTCACATATTGCACTGGGTTTAGGTAGGGATAATGGGCATTTCTTTCAAAATGCAACCAGGTAATTGTTACGTCTGAAGGATTAGTGCCACATCTGATTCTGATTATCTGTCTGTACAAAAGTATTTACTGGTTTAGTTTAGTCATTGTTTGAGAATCAGAAGTAATCCATCAATCGGCGAGTAACCGGAAGAGTAAGCACAGATTGCTTTCTTCCAGTTTCATGAATTATAGCTTTTTGTATGTTCAGTAACAGAACTCAGTTTGGCTGCAGCTTTACCTTACACAGTATAAACATGCCGTGTATTGTGCAATCAAATGGTGACGTTTAAGGTGACAGTAGCTCTAGGAAAGAATAATAAGGTCAGAGAGGACAAAAGAGGTCAGTCGGCTCATTACTATATTAGCGCAGCTTCATTATTTTTAAACGGTCAAACAGTCATTTTTAGCTCTTTTCGACTACTCAGTTTCAGATAAGGTTCTCATGAGCCTTACACTGTAGTAATTGTATAATCTTTTTACATTATTAGTAGTAGTAATAATAGTCACAGACAATAATACTGGTGCTTGTGACCCCAATTTCCAACACGGCATAATCATCCCATATAAATGTATGTATTGATTAGACATATCTAGGGCAGCAACTATTGATAATTTTTGTTGCGAATATTCTATAGATTACTTTTTCTATTAATCAAATAATCGATAACCGTGATTTTTTTTTTTTACAATTTTGTAATATAGGCTACTGTAGGTTCGGGCCGCTACTCACACCCGTCATGGCAGATCCGTGAACAGTGTGCACTGCTGTACACTCTGTAATAGAATGAAAATGGTCACGTTTTAAATGTTTGTTTGCATTTTGCTTGTTTCTCTCGTGAAACCCGGAAACCTGGCAACCCTATAGCTCCGCCCAGACAGCCGCAGCCCACTTAGACCCAGACAAACAGCCCAGACAGCCACAGCCCACTTGCCAATTGTATAGATGGATATCAACGAATCGATTAACCACTTATGTGTTATTTCATCTTTCGTCACACAAGTGTCATGCAACAGTGAAAATAGCCAATTTACTAGTTCACCTTGACCTTGCAGATCGGCTATTTACATTTTTGAAACATTTGACCTATAATGACATGCCCTAAATAGTTATCCATTATTAATCGATCATTTTAGTAAATGATTGATTATTATGTATAATCAATTAAATCGATTAGTTCAATTAACTGTTGCACCCTTAGACATTTCCATTCATAGCAATGCTGTGCTTCTGTGTTATACACGGAAGAGGAAGTACAGTAATCAATTCACGGAGGCCTACTGTACGTGACGCCTTTATTATTCCATTCTGAACATGGTTATAATGGTGTCCATGGCAACAAGTGTCATTGGGTCCCCCAGCAACATAGGTGGATGTGCACTGCCAAATCCTGAGGGTTAATTTAAACCTGAGAGTGTACAAATGGATCCATAGGTCCATCTGTACACTCGAATGGACACTCAGGATTTTGCAGTGTGAACACTAGAAGTAGGGCGCTTATGAACCATCCATATTTTTACATCTATGAGGCAATCCCAAGTTGATGCTAATTATGAACTCTCTATTATGTTCAGAAGAGAGATGGACACAATATTTATAAATTATATTCTTCTAGTTTCATGAATAATATAGTGCACACTATTGGCACATAGTATTATGATTATTATTATTATTATTTTATGGGAGTTTTTGCTTTATTTATAATATTTAAATAAATTGCGGGGTGACAGGATGAGCCCAGAATCAAAAACAACGCTGGTTTTGTTATGTGATTGAAACTCCATGGCACCCGACCACACTGTACCTTAACTAAGCATCATTTTGTATACTCTTGTTTTGTGTGGAAAGTAGCAGATCTACAAGCTCACAATGCGGGCGGGTTGTGACGTGTTGTGAGCTTGTATGAATTAAAGCATGTGGTTCTCAACCTTTTCTGGATCACCATGAAAGTGTTCGAGGCCCACCCATCTGACCACTTAACAAGGCACATTTTCAGAGCGTTTCTATTTTAATGGCCAATCAATCGATTGTGTTCTGGCTTGAATCAGTGGAACTAACATTTATTAACTTAAGTCTATTGATATCACAATGAAAACTATCTTTTCCAAGATTAAAGAAAATACCATTAAATGTTTTGAACATCATTTCTTTAATATTAATGGTGAATTGTCATTTAAATCTTAGTGTATTGCCAATTATTGCCCCGGTCCACAGTTTGAGAAACACTGAATTATAAATCAGGCTTTAGCACAGTGGTGGAAAAAGCTTTTTTTTACTTAAGTAAAAGTATCAATACGGCAATGTAGAAATACTACATGTAAAAGTCCGGTAATCAAAATGTACCTGAGTAAAAGTATTGGCATCAAAATATACTACCAAAAGTAAAAGCAGTAATTATGCAGAATGTCCCGTTTCACAAGGTATCAGTATAAAAATGTATTACAATCTTTTGAAAATAGCAGATCTACAAGCTCACAACGCATCGCATCACGACGCGTTGTGAGCTTGTAGATCGGCTATTTTCAAATAACTAAAGTTTAAATAGGGCTGAAGTGGTTAATGTATGTTTTGTAATAATAATTCAAATCTACAAAGTAACTAGTAACTAAAGTTGTCAAATAACTGCTTGGAGTAAAAGTACAGTATTTGCCTCTGAGATGTAGTGAAGTAGAAGTAAAAGTATTGAAAATTGGAAACACTCAAGTAAAGTAAAAGTACCTTAAAATTGTACTCCTGTATGCATTTCCTTTTACTTTGCCAAGCTGGGGCTTTTACAAAATATTCTATTAAAATCTACAGTATGAATGAAGCTGTCCAGATTTACAGCGAAGGGGAGTTACAGTGCTCTTACAAAATTGTCAGTCTCTTGCTTCTGTTGCCAAAAGGTTCTTAAAATGTCATGTTAAAGCTGTATATGAGGTAGTCTTTTCTTGTCCAGGTTCTTTCTTGAGAAGGAAAACCTCCCTTGAGCTTGTCCTTCCTTTGACAAATGAACAGTTACAGTACAGTATGAATGGAACCAGACTATATGGCCTATAGTATAGGCTTTCCGTCCTTTCTGACTACGGTATGCATGTTCTTCACTTTTTTCCATTAACAAATGATACTAAACATTAATGCACAGTTCTCCACGATCTTACACAGTAATAACCTCAGTGTTATTTTAACCAATTTGCACCTGGGCGTTCCGGTTTTGGGCATGCATGTCGTTGTAGGCATAATATTTCATAAACAGCGAAAACAGGTGATCTACAAGCTTACAGCGCATTGTGAGCGGCTATTTTTGCTATCGCGTCGCACTACATACAAATGGGAAAAAAGAGGACGAGTAAGGATTAGCACAGGGTTTCTACTGTAAAATATACCGTAAGTTTATTGCATGACAAGTTGATCATCTCAGATTTTGAATAACAGCTTATTAATAATACGTGTTGTTGGAACCTGCATTCTTCTGTGCTTATTTAGTTCATGCACAACATTGTAGTTCACGTATATATACAGTACTTTATGTGTTTCAGTGGTTCCATCTGGCAATCTGAGCTCACCCAAATATTCATATTCAGGATAAATATTGTCGCTGTCGGGCCAGAAACCTCTCATCTCCATATTCTAACTTTTTGTGTTTGTTCCTAAATTAACGCCCTACTTGATCACACTACAGCGTCACACAAAAGCATCGAAAGTAGCGGATCCACAATCTCGAAAGCGACGCGTTTTGGGCTTGTTTTTGAATTTGAATCCTGAAAAGTAACAGTTTTTGGACATATGAGGTTTCCCCCCCGACAGAGACAACATAATCTATGCCCATTTTTTTTCCTTCTATAATGCAGGATTGTTTTTATTTTTCATTTTTTGTATTGGCAGCAGAAGCCTAGTAGTCAACATGTGTTGTTTTGTGCAGCGAGAGCCAACTATGGGAAAAGAGGCTCTTGTGGAATTACATAACTCCTCTCACAAACCTGGACACATGCCAATGCCAGCCTAGAGAGAGTATCCAGACTGGGCCTCTGTTCTTACTTCTGTTCTGAACCCATTAAGTATCTGTGTCATTTTTAGATTTCTTTGGCTATTCAAAAATAGCAAGTATACAAGCTCATAGCACGGCACCGAGTGCCGTGCTATGAGCTTGTAGATCTGCTATTTTTTGAAAAATCGAGAAAATTTGTGCAAATCTTTGATGTTTTTTAAAACATTTTTAACAAAAATGTTTGCTTCTGGGGGTACCTGGAACAAAATATTTTACAAATGTTTGCTTTAAAAAAGATATATTCAAAACTTTGCACAAAATGTATGTTCAAGATTTTTCAAAAATAGCAGATCTACAAGCTCATAGCACTCGGTGCCGTGCTATGAGCTTGTATATCTGCTATATTTTTTAATGGCCAAAATAAATCTAAAATGACACAGATGCGTTCCCGGAATTGAATGGGTTAATGTGCCCTGGATTCACAGCCATGGGCAAGCACACTTCCCTGCTAGCTTACAGTATATCCTATACATTTTAGTCAATTGTTTTGGACCTCTGTAAAGTAACTTTAGCTCAATGAATCAGCATTTCTTTGTTTTCCAATAGAAGGGTAGCCTGAAAGAGCGAGCCCTATCGATGGTCTTGAAGGGCGGATCCAAACCCAGGCGGTTGGATTCCAGCGCCGCTTCCTATTGCTTCACCAATCCATGTCCCCGCCTCCCCTCCCCCCTCCTCCTCCCCCCCCCGGCCTGTGCACGGAACACGCTGACGTCACCAAATTTAGAGCGACGCCCCTCTGCACTCTGATTGGTTAGGAGATAACAAGGTTCACTCCCACTCCGAAACCACCGTTCCTGCAAGGTTCTCCCAGACTTTTTTTCTTTTGAAACAAAAAAAATACATGGGTTTCCGAGGCTAATAGAAGGGTAACTTCATCCTTTTTTTTCTTCTTTAAAAAAAAAATATATACCCCCTTTTTCTCCCCAATTTAGTCGTTATGCCAATTCATTCCTCCCCACACCCATTTCTGTCACTGCTGTTGTATCCTACTGACTCACCTGCCTGTGAGGAGCCCCCATCGGGAGGGTGTAGAGCCTTCGTCCTACTCCTCCCGCCCAACACTCCCCACTGACAGGTGCCGCCCCCGACAAAGCCGGATTCACTACATTCGAACCCCAGGTAGCTTCTGCCGTGTTTTACAGTATAAAGACTTATTCAGGATTTTTTTATTAAAATGTTGACCTTTTGGTATAACCTTGGGTTGTATACTACTGCCGCTACCTGGTCATGATATAAGTCCAAATATGTGTCAGTCATCTTTATCTGTGTTGTGTGTGATTGATCACACAAAGATGACAGATCACACTGGGATCAAGAAACATGAAGTAGCAATTGAATTCACTCTCATTGTATGGCGAAACAGGCCTCAAAACAACCCTTTTTAGCACATAAAAAAGACAGACAGATTCTGACAATACATTCAAAAAATGGCAACGTTATAAGACTTACATCATGGCCAGGTAACTATATAACCCACGGTTCTACCAAAGTGCAGCATCGATTTAAGTCATGACTCATTAATACATACTGTGGTATAGCAGTAATACACTAGCGTTCACAATTTTTCACTTGAAACAGTTGAGACAGTTTGATGGCAGGCAGCTGCGAACTAACAGTATGAGTCACTAAAAGCATGGGCACACAAGTGCTACCCAAATGACCTCCTGTGAATTTCAACACTTACCTGTCCTTTTCTCTGGGATAATTAGTGCCCTCGGTGCCTGCTGATGCGATTATTAGTGCTTACATCACTGTTTCTCAACATTGGGTTCTCTCTTATGGGTCTGTAACTCCAGAGAGTGTACAAATGGAACCAAATGGACGCTTACAGGTCCATTTGGTTCCATTTGCACACTCTCAGAGTAAATGAACACTGAGGATTTAACAGTGTAGATTGGACTAATGCATATCAAACCGGTACTACAGTAGGCTACATAATGTTCGTTCATCTGGACCTGTGTCAGAACCTCATTGTACTTTGATGACCATGGCTGGAGTCGGGTGGGTGTCAGGAGGGGGGTGAATTGAGGCCACACAAGTGTCGGCGTCATGCCACTCCCTCAAACAGTAAGCTCGTCCCATGCAGTTGTCGAAACGAGCTGTCGGCATCGATTACGAGGAGTCAGTGTGGATGGGATCTTGGATTTTCTCTCCCTGAGAATTAGGATAAGCTCCTGTCTGTCTGTTTGTGATGGCCCTTGCTGACCTGCCAGTCGAATGTGTGCTGTGTATTTTACTCTGCTCTGAACTACTGTGTCGTCAGTCTAGACACACCCACCATGCACACGCACGTGCACAAGCACGCATGCATGCATGCACGCACACACACACACACACACACACACACACACACACACACACACACACACACACACACACACACACACACACGCACACACACACACACACACACACACACACACACACACACACACACACACAAGCACGCACTCTCCAGCTCTTTGTATCCTGTGTGTCCTCTCACCTCTGCTTTCACATCTTGTTTTTGTTCATTATTCCCCCCCCCCATTAAGTCTCAGCAAAAAAATAGACCACCTGAATTCAAAATGGTCATTTCATTCATTATGTCTGTATACTGCACAGTCCTAGTCAGCCGTGCCTCTGAAAAAACAACCAGACAGTGTTTGGTTGGTTTATAGACTGTACTCGTTGAGGATCCCATATTACCCAGGACCAATAACTAGGAAGATGTTATGCAGATGGTTGCCTTTTATGCAAAGTATCTAGGGAAAATGTCTTTCTTCTGTATTTCGTATCTCATTAAAACCAATAACACAACAAACTCCTGGGAAACTCCCATGCACTTACACTCATTAACAGTTGAATTACACACCTCTTCCAGACAGAACTAACTAACACCAACAACAACACAAATTCTGACAACCAGGACCTACAGTACACTGCGGCAGTGCATTAGATTGTACATTCTGTCAATTTATGAGCAATTTTCTTTGTTATCCTCCTATACAGTTCGTTTTTCCATGATTTGGAAAATTCATATCGCAATATGGAGTTAATTCTGCAGGAATCTAGAATCAAATGTGATTGTGATTAAAGTTTGATTACGCTTTCAGTAGTGTTCAAACACGTTTTGCTTCATTGGGTTAAGTGCAGGAGATCGTTTTTTAGGTTGGTATTTCACCTTCCAGTCAGCAGACTGCAGTAGTCATATTTACCACGTGCCCGAAGAGCGCCTGAGTCTACAAACAGTCAGACTAATTATCATCATTCGACACCTAGTCACCACCTAGTCGCCACCTATTCATCATTGGCTGTCATGGCTGTCCTTCACTCCTTTAAGCCAATGGGGACACTTCCCCGTCGGCCCGTCCTTTAAGCCAATGGGGAGACGGCAAGTCCTCTGCCGTAACCGCCCTCCGCGTCTCCAGTTGCAGACAGTGCAAGTTGCACTGCTGCCTCAGGCAGGAGAGTTAGCCTAAATGCTAGCGTGCTTCATTAGACCTAGTTTGGCTATTAAGTTATTATTTGGCCATGTTCACACTGACTTCAATCTTCCATATTGTTGGGAAGACCCGTGTGGTGTCTAAAAAAAAAACATTTTAAAATCAAAGGTCAAAAATGTTGCCACCACTTATATAGAAAACATTATTAGCGTTTACCGTCGCATATTGTGTTGAGAAACAAGCAATCTGAAAAACAAGTAATCAGGTCTATGAAAACAATACACACACACACACACACACACACACACACACACACACACACACACACACACACACACACACACACACACACACACACACACACACACACACACAGAGCACCTGGTAGAATATGACTTTTGTCATTTCGTTCTTGTTTTAAATGTCTCAGGCAGGTGCTGCTAGCACTTATCAGCAAGTCTCTAACATGGCAGAGTAATAGTGTCCTCGTCAAGCCATTTTGAAATGTTGTACTTACTGTTCCTAATCCCCCCAGGTAATCCCATCTACTCTACTACAACTGCAGTAGAGCTACTTCCTGGTTCGGATTTCCTGGACAGCTGGCGTTCGATCCCATTTAACTGTCTAATTATTGGGCCATATATGAGTTAATTAGCAAGTGGGTGTGATGTGGTCAACAATTATTTTTTTTCATTGTCTTTTCCTGGGTGAATATGTGTCCCCATATGAATACATGGAGATTTGTGAGGTCTGAGAATAACAGCCATTTAATTGGATTAATTTAGCGATGATCATTGTCCCCATTAGTGCCATTTGTGCCCACTAATGTCGACTCAGTCTTTCATTGCCACTTGCGCTCCCCTTGGAAATGAACAATTATCTTCTGTAAATTGATTTCTACCCCACACAGCGTTACATAATGTACACATATCCATACGAACCATTTTGTCTATCACCACAGTGTTGGCCTACAAGCGGCACGCTGGCGTACTGTTCTTTATCACCCCGTTGCATGCACATATACATCTAGGTCACAAGGAGGTTCAAAACATATGACTCTTTTCATGTTTCCTTGCCTCTAATCCGTCTAATCCATTATTTGTCACGCTTAGAGTGTGCTGTAAGTATTTGAAGTTCCGGAGGAAAAGAGGATCACGGGGTACTGGAGAACAGGACTTGAGGCCTGTACGGCAAACGTTATCAGATGATAGTCAACATCAGTCGATCCCACCCGAGGTTGACACAATTTCCCTAGTGTTGGCATTGATCATGGAGTTGGAGACTCACTCTGAGGTTTAATGCGTCAGCCAACTGCCCAGAGACTCGGAGACAAGGATTTTACATTAAAACCACAGTGCAAAAAAGGACACCTTTACCTCAGGGAGGTACACGTCAGAATGGCTCGTACCTTGGGCTAATTAAAATCAAAGGTCAATGTATTACGCATTGGCTCAGTACCACTGTATTTTTTCTATGGCAAAGACTCTTACATGGACAGCACAGAGCAAACGCTGTTAATGGTTCACAATTTTGAGGAATGTCTTTTTCTGAATACGATTCCGGATTATTAACTGACAAAAGATTACCTTTATTGATACGGGAAATTATTTCTTCACTCAGTTGTAGGCCTACTGTACAAACATATAGACCCGAAATACAAACAAACATACACAGACAGAGCTTATAGACATGTGGAGTTCTGTACAGTGCCACAGCCAACCAACCACACCCCCACAAGACAGCCTCTAATTTCCTAAAGTCTCATTATTCTTATTTTTTTTAATATTTAGGTTCAACTAAGACAGCTTACTCAAAGTTGGCAGGCCAAGGGAAAACAAGAGAAGAAAACAAGGAACAGTTACATGTTTTTTCTTCTCCCTGACTGATGGTACTATGTAACACTGTTCTGGGCAGGGAGGCTTCCGTCAATTGCAAACTAGAGTATGAGCAGAGAACTTCACCGGCCCTGACACATCCTAAACGCATCATAGATGTGTCAGTCAATGTTAAGGTCAAGTGACTTGCAATCGTTGGTTGTCTTACATCACAGCAACTTGACAGAACCTTGTGCAAAAGGAGCTTTGGAGAGGTACAGTGCAGAGAAAGGCAGTGCAGTGCAGTTTTAGTGTGTGTGTGTGTGTGTGTGTGTGTGTGTGTGTGTGTGTGTGTGTGTGTGTGTGTGTGTGTGTGTGTGTGTGTGTGTGTGTGTGTGTGTGTGTGTGTGTGTGTGTGTGTGTGTGTGTGTGTGTGTGTGCGTGCGTGCGTTGCGTGCGTGCGTGCGTGTGTGCGTGTGCGCGTATGCGTGTGTGTGTGTGTGCGTGTGCGTGGTCCTCTTCATTTGGACAACCTCCGCCTGTTTGGCTGTCAAACACTTCCCAGTGACAGGTATTCGCTGCCTAAAAGACACTAGTGTCTGCCCAGTACGAAAACTTCCCCAAAACACGTTTTGCGTCATCAACTGACATTCTTTCTCCAATTACAATATGTCTTGGGGTATGTTGTGCTATTTTGAGTCTACAGAATGTTGTGTTTCAATAGAAAGAAGTGAAAGCTCTCCCATTTGTTGTTCGTGGGCAGAAACACGTTTTCTCGTGTTCTCTTGACAGTTTGTTCAGAGTTCAGACATAACTTTTCTACTATGTACTGCTCTCATTCTTGTAACGTAATGTTGTTTTAGACACGGCAGATGCATAACAATGTTAAATTGTGTGTGATCATTAACATCAAAAACTAAAAACCAGTTGTGCTGCATAATCTTAGGCTTACACCTGGTTAAAGAAGTTGAATTGAACTTTCATCGTAATGTTCTACCCTTCATGTGGGTATATTTTGGTCACAATTCATCCAGCTACAGGCACATTTTAGTGCAGCTGTTGCAGTTTACATAACTTAATTGGATGTATTCTGAGATAGGAGAAAAAGAGGCGATCTGACTCAAACCTTCGGCAATTATTGGTGGAGCCTGGGAAAGGTCGCATATTCCATTCTTTAGTCTCAGAGCAATGATGTGTAAACCAAACACCAATAAAGACATCTTCAAGGGGATATTTACACTAGCCCACATCATTAACCGGGTTGGTAAACTTCAGGCTTGTTTACTGATTGCAGGCGAGGGAAATCATGAAATGCACACCAAATGTGCATCCAAGACCATTAGGCAAGCCAGACATTTGCGAAAGCATGCATCCTCCTGGCTTCGACAGGGCTAGAATGCTCACGAAGTCATCATTCTAATGAGGTTCACTTTAGCTTTACAGAGCCAGCATATTATAGTAACCCATTAACACCGGGAAAGACATTTTAGATTTTAACCACTTTAACCGTTCTATTATACTTTGGCTATTCAAAAACAGCAGATATACAAGCTCATAGCGTGTCACTTCGTGCCACGCTATGAGCTTGGAAATCTGCTATTTTTTTAGATTCTTTTTGCAAATCTTTGAATATAAATATATTTTTAAATGTTTAACTCAAATCTTTGCTTCTGGGGGTCCCTAGAACAAAATATTTTGAGATGGGGGACTGCGGCCAAATACATATAATGTTGGGGGTCCTTGACATGAGAAGGTTTGAGCACCACTGATATATACGTTTTTCTGAAAACTGTTATGATTTAGAAGACATTTGTAGAACCGGCCTCAGGTCTTAATGGGTTAACTAATCAGTGTCCAGTTCCACTTCATACCATTCTGCTGATTAAAAATAATGGATAAACATTCCCATTGTAAAAGTACAGTATAATACTTACTGTACTTTTAGCTAAGCTGGGAGAAAGTACAAATATTTAGTTACATGTAAGGCTAAGTTTGTAACTTATCATGTTGTTTTGTGATGGCTTTTAGTATATTACTATACGCTTTTAGTTTAATTGACATTATTTCTTTAAACCAGTTTGAAGGAAATGATGAATGGAAAACCATTCCTGCTCCTTATTTCAGAGTTAGACCTCGACAGAATATTTAGTAAGAAAGCTACAGTAGCCTACAGTACATATATCATTTTAAATTGCTTTGGAGCAGGACATGCTTTGCAGTCCCTGGTGGGTAACTAATGATCTAGTTTACCAATTCTCTAGGTATCCCTTGATATTTAGATGGTTTATTTTTAAATAAGTAAGACATTAACCTTTCCTAGGTTAAAAGCTGTATAATCACAATAATCTAATCAAAGATATCCTTGCTGTTATTACTGGTACCCAGTGTAAGGACCTTGTTCGGAATCACTTAATTTGTAGCAATAATAGCATGAAGAGTGCCATAATGTAAATGTTTAATGTTACACCGTATCACAGTGGTGCATTTATTGGATTAATGAGGACCCACAAGGCTTAATTAACAAAATTAACAACAACAAAAAAGTTAAAAATGATGTAATTGTTTGATTGTTCATTAATGTAGAATTTTTAACCAGAGAGCAAGTAAAAGCAGCATTAATCTTTCCATGGCCAGAATATAAAACCACCCCAAAATCTCACTGGCATTTTGGAGAATCATCACATTCCCCAAAGAGGATGTAATGCGTACATGCCATGATGCCTGCAGGTTTTGAAAGATGAGCTCTGTGTTGGGGCTCTGTAAAAACATGTGCAGTACAATAATCTGTACTCTGCGAGTGTAAAAAAACGGACCCATAATGGCCCATTTTCATTAGTAGTTTAACTAACACTGATGATTTGACTGTGTGGTCAGTTTCTCAATTCCTACCCAGGCTTTGACAAATTCCCTGCTAGATAAGTGATGCAAGCATGCAGGCTGTTTTTGTGTGCTGTTGTGCAGCCAGGTAGAATGACAAATGGCAAGAAAGCATGAGCAATGTGCCGCGAATCACACTTAGGTGCACACAATCTCTGCTTTGAATTTCAGGTTACATAAATAATGCAACTGGGGTGAAAAGAAAACATTTAGATTGCCCGCCGTGAGCAAAGACAAATACCTTTTAAGTTCCATTTCAGATTGCAGGCCTAAGTTTAAAAAAAAAGGAAGGTTTCATAATGGTCACACGAAGTGAACCTGGAACTCTTGCCTTACCTCTTATGTCTAAACTCATTTGGCATTTTTACTATTTTGAAAAACATTAAAATGTAGTTCAAATAGCCGATCTACAAGCTCACAACATGTCAATGTAGTTTCGGCAATTTTACATTTTTACATTTTAAAAGGTTTTTCTAAATAGTAAAAATGCCCAAAAAGTTTAGGCATAAGGGGTAGGGCCACATGACTTAACTTTAAACATATAATACGCACTCAAGTAAACAAAGAAAAACATCTCCAGACGTATCAAGCATATCCAGGAATCAAT